>NC_068942.1:53647791-53762791 GCF_026419915.1 Harpia harpyja
AGTTTTCTGAAAAATTTCAATATTCATAGAGGTACTCATATCCGTGCAGTTGCCAGGCGGTGAATCCACATCAGTGTTTTACTTCAGATCAGTGGTGCAATTCTGAAGTACGGACCACTCCTATTGGCCTGCACTATTTGGAAATACATAGACCAAATACTCTGCTAAGAGCTGCAAGATGTGACTGTAAGTAACATTCAGCTCTCTGTGTGTCTTCCATTACAATTTTCAGACAATGACAATGAAGTTTAATGATGAAATCCTATTGACATTTAATAGCATTGAGGTTTTTAACTTTGATTGCCTTCATCTTACACATTCAGCATACTAGCATTGAAAATAAACCTTAGTTTTTCAGCTTGATCTTCAGAGAAATAAATACCTAATTTAGTGCAACTTGCTTCATTTTACCTATCCGTATAATATTGTCCATTTATTTACAACTGCCATACATCTGCTATGTAAATTCAGCTTTGATACAGGTTACATTTAGCATCAAGAAAATGTTCATGGGATTTGGTTGGCTTTTTCTCATGGTTGCTTGATCTCTTTAAAATACGTAGGCTGGAATTAATTTTTTTTTTCCTATGGAACACAAATAATCTATTCAATATTTCCCTAAGTTTTTGGTTGTTTAATTTTACAGGGCTGTTGTTCCACAACATCAAAGATAACTTCTATCATATAGCAACTCCTTAAACATACTTTCTGAATTAGGAAAAGGCTTGCTGATAGAACCATACTGGCTGATAGTTACGACTGTGCTTCTGAAACAACTTTACAGGGGGGAAAATGTGGCAAACAGAGAAAAACCAGCCCAAATTCTGAATGTTTACACTGCTGCAATTGGGAAAATACTATATTTCATTAAGTGTTCCATTAGGGAGTATTGTAGTTTGTATTAATATCATTGTTGTGTTGTATTTCTCTGCAACAGCAACATTCACAGTTGAATATGTCATGATTTTTCACTTTCTGTTTTGGCAGTGGTTGAGTTAAAATAGTATTTTGCTTTTGGATCTGCCACACAAGAAAATGCTACAATTTCAAGCTTAGAAAAGTAACCCCAAGAAGGTATTATAAATTGCCTAGGTTCAGAATAGGGGTGGATGATTAGATTCCAGTGTTTCCTGCTGAGTGGTACATGTTTGTTTTGCAATACGATTTTGAGGCAGAGATTCAAACAGAACGTGCAAATCCTATTCAGTCTCTCAGCATTTTTGATCTGTTTTTTATTGATTTTTCATCTGTACAAATCCAGTGCTCTCCATATATTTTAGAAATCTGAGAGTAGAATGTTGCAGAATAGGAGTTTTAATTAGAATTATATGCAGTTCATCAAAAGACTTCACTGTTTTGTAGGAGGATGCAGCATTGTCCTTGTTTTACTGTATTCATACAGTCCCATTTTCCAAGAAAAAAAGTGCTCTTTCCATAAACCAAAGACAGAGTAAGAAGGTATTATACATTATACATTTTGTGTCCACCCTTCGCCAAAGACAATGACTTACCCTCTGTACATTTGTTCCACATACAGGTAAACAACATTCCATTAAATGTAGAGGGGTTTTTATCAAGTTTTCATAGTTTCTATATTTTATATTATTAAATAATGGTAGGACTTTGGCATTTTACTTTTGAGGAGATTTATTAAATATGTTTATAGGCTTGAAATTGACTTTAGGAAAAAAAAAACCCACTGGTTTGACTTTTTCTGCCTATTAGCTTTCTCTCTGTTAATTTTTCTCCTAGGTCTGTTGAGTAGTATGCAGTGACATTGTAAGTGGGATGTATTTCCTCACATCAGTGCCTTGTTAATGCTGTTCATTAATCTAGAACCATGAGCTTGTTCAGAGGTGGTTAGATATTCCATATTTCCATAGGGTTTGAGGAAAGGGTGACAGCTTGCTTACAGCATCAGAAACCAGATCTCATTGCGTTGTCATGTCATTTTTAATACTGATAAAATAGCAGAGGCTGCATGTGAACTCACAGCCTGTAAATGGTACAGCAGCACAGTCCAAAATAAGTCATTCCATCAACTTCTAGTAAACAGAAGCTTAGATTGTTTTAAATGGATTATTAGTGAATTACTACATGAAAAATCTTTGAATTTTGTTATACAGCAGGTCATGTTAAAGTTATAGGAGCTCATTTTTGTCTTAGTCTGCTAAATTTCATATTCAGTTTTTAAGTACTGCTTTATATTATTTGTGTGTCAGTAGTGACTTGAGGTCCCTATGAAGACCAGTATCTCATACTGCCCATATAATGCTCTGATCCATTATTCAGACAGCTAACACTTGCTAATGTGTCCATCTTCCTGGTCTATACCAGGGTTTAGTATTAAACTTCATTTGCTTTAAGATCTTTACGTACTTTTAAAGAGAACTGATCATCATAGATTGATCATTTTATTTGCTGTAGTGGAATTTGAAGGTCATTTTTAATATTTAAAAATGCTAGTGACATTACTTACATTTTATAAAGAAATTCACATACCCCAGTGTGAGTTTTTTTCAATACATAGTTTTCAAGATATAGTTTTTCCAATATATAGTTTTCAATATATAAAGCAATCCAATCTTTTAATTTTGTTTATTGTTGGAAATTCAAATCCTGTTCTTTCAAAAAAAATTAAATTCCTTTCATGTCATTCGCTTTTCTACCTCAACCAAGTTGGGAACACTGACAGATAAATACTTGTCATTCTGTTTTCTGGCAGACCTAGGCATAACTTTTTATGACTGACTGGAATTTCTCCAATGTAAAACTACCAGTGAGAGCTGCTATTACTGGACAGACCAGCAGTCAGAGCTCCCACAGGCCATAATTGTAATCTTGCCAGGTTTTTAGATATCGAAGGAACTACTAAAATTATGGATCTGAACACTAGTACTCATTCAATGGCAGATCAGACAAAATGTAAAACAGTAATTATAAAAATATTCAAGTGTTTAAAAAGTGGCATTATCAACCATACTGTTGCAGACTGAGAAGGTGATACAGGGCTAGATCTTCAAGGAAAGTGAATCAATAGAACTCTATTGTATTTGGTAGCTCCACACTTATTCATTCTTTCTGTAGCCCAGGCTGTTAGTCCATTGACAAAAACTCTGCACCTCCTACAGATAAATACATAGTCTGAGATCCTTCTCTGATTTTTGTACTTTTTGAGGGGAGAATATTAACTGTATTTTAAACAATACATTAGGGAAAATTAAGCATCTAAGATATCAGAAAGGTTTCTTTTAAAAGGGATGCAATTTAAATTTTACAGAAACTAGCTCATATTCAAATGGGTATCCTATTCAAATGAGTTAGAATTTTTTGATAGTGTTATGTACATCTATAATAAAAGCAATGCGAAAATAGCATTCAGAGAATTTCACAGTAGGGGTTATAATTGTGCTCACTTAGAGACCTGTTCTGCCATTGATACATGTGCATAACTCCCATTAACAGTAATAGGAGTGACGCATGCTTTTTGATGGCAGAATGGATTCTTACTCTGAGTGCTACCATACTACCATTCCTACTGTGATAATAGCAATATCATATTGCCACGATAACAGATGCATCACTGGAGCTAAATTAAGATTCTTAGAACCAGAACTGTGTGAGGAGAAGTAGGAACACCTGAATGGTACTGACTGAGATCAGTGTGCCTATACAGGGCAAGAACAGGTATAATGACTTGGGATAATTGGGCGGAAGACTTGCAAGCTAATGGTACTTTCTATGCATTTTTTGAAGGTAGTGGCTAAGTAGTGTATGGTAAACCCAGCTCTGGTTCACTGTGCAAGGATCACTGTGCTTGCCTTTCTCTGAAGCATGGATGACACCGGAAGGAATGATGAATCCCGAAACAGTCAACATGATACTGTTTGCCTCCTGTGCAGTTGTTGTTGCTAACATGGACAGGGGCTTTGTCACATTCAACATCCTGACTCTGGCCCATTCACGTGCAGGATAAGGTGTACCTTTGACCTTTCCTGTATCTGAGTGGAGCGCACTGGGCAGGGATCAGGTTGCTGCCCTCTTTTCATTCTGGAGAGGAGCCCTATCACAGCACAGAGATCCAGGTGCATGCCCTGAGCTGCTCTCCTGGGATTCCATAGCAGTGCTACGGAGATTTTTACAGCTCCAAGCATGCATCTCTCTTTGGAAAATATCACTAGCGGGTGAGGGTCTTGAAATCATCCTAGTTTATTTATCCTGTCGTGGTTTAAGTGGAACGGTTACTTGGGAAGACAAACGCCGTAACTCCAAATGTTCCCCCCTTCCTTCTTCTTCCCCCAGTTTTATATGCTGAGCATGACGTCATATGGTCTGGAATATCCCTTGGGTCAGTTGGGGTCAGCTGTCCCGGCTGTGTCCCCTCCCAACTCCTTGTGCACCCCCGGCCTGCTCGCTGGTGGGGGCGGATGAGGAGCAGAAAAGGCCTTGGCTATGGGTAAGCACTGCTCAGCGATAACAAAAACATCCCTGTGTTATCAACACTGTTTTCAGCACAAATCCAAAACACAGCCCCATGCTAGCTACTATGGAAAAAATTATCCCAGCCAAAACCAGCACAATCCTTAGAAATACAGTGATTGAAGAAATGAAAACAGTTTAAAATAACAAAGCAGCTTTTATGCACTTAACCTACCCTGATGCTTAACATTTTCATCCAAGTTTAGACAGTCCTACTGATCTTAGATAACCATATATCTAGGGATGGGGTTCAGTCTGCTTTCTTGCAGTCGATGCATGTCCATTGAGCTCAAGAACTCAGATTTTTATTTACTGGGTTGGTTCTTTGTTTCAGTTTTGCCTACCTGAAGGCCTCTTCCCCTGTGTAAAAGCATTGTCTGCCTTCCTGTGGACTTGCAGAGAGCTCCTGCAGGGTTTAACCCTTTGAACCACATAGGAGCCGAGGTAATAACAATCAGATACACAAAGGGATATACAATATGCATTAAAATATTACTTGCAGCCAAAACATTCTTCATACACTTGCTGCACCCTACTTATAAAATCCTCAGTACAAGAATACCTGTGATCTGTTTTACATTTTAACATGCAGAAGTTGCCACACAATCAAACCTGAGATTTATGTATCTGTGACTGCCACAGGTAAAATAGCGTTCCTAATAAAGTCTATATTACTGTCAGACATGTATAAAAATCCTTAAGTCTTTGAATATACCTGTTTAGAATAGGATTTCTTGGTGCCTCCTTTCTTTAGGTTGTTAGCGTGCTCTTATTTACCATGGCATGTGATGTAAGTTGTTTTGGAAAGATATTTGAATGCTGTATACAGTCTGAAAGCATATTTAAAGCTGTTGCTTTCGATTTTTCTTTTAATTCCTTGATACCACTGCTAATGTAAAGGACATGGATTGAAGAGAGGATCTTCTTTTCCTAGGCAATGTGTTATTGATGAGCTGGCATTTGCCCTGTGGCTCTCCCTCAGGATTGCTTACATCTATTACTCACACACATCGATTGGTTAATTTGATAATTCTATCACCAATCAGCTTGTGTCTGACCTTTTGCCATGGCAATGATGGCAGAGTCTTCATTTTTACATCGCAGACCTGCTAGATTGACCTTTCTGAGGAGAATGTCAAGACATCCCTTGATCCTAACCTGTCACTAAATTTGTTAGAATTACACTGTCCCTTAACCTTGATCTATTGTATTTGTAACATTCAGAATATGCAGTTTGTGTGGAAATATTCTTAAATAAGTTATGTCAGTCAAAGAATAACACTTTCATAATTAAAAATTAGCTTCTCATTAAGAAAGTGTACATTTTAGAAAGTTTTCATGTCTGTTTTCCATCCATACATCTGTGTAGTTCTCCCTGCACAGTAAGTTAGCCCCTAACAAGTACCTTCCCTTTCAGTGACCACTGAAATTAGAGGACTTTTTTGTCCCCGTCACTTGGAGATTGGTGAACTAAACACGGTTTGTTCAACTACCCTATTAAGTAAGGGTTGTGCTCTAGGGGATTTCTAGGACCCCAGAGAAAATTTTGCAACCGAGTTGAAGACAATCATTAACTGCTTTCACTATCCTCTGATAAAGTTCTTTCCATCTCCAGGTGTGCCTAAAAATACCTGGAGCTTATGCAAATTTTCAGGTTTTCTACAGATCGAGCAAATTACACTAACTTTTCATACCTACAGTTTTAATGCTGCACAAAGTAGAACACTGTGCTATTCTGTCAGGATACTGGTTATATTTTTCAAGAAGAAAACATAGTCATGTTTAGTATGTGTCTTTTAATAAATCTGTATGTTACATAGCCCAGCTTCCAAGTACACTTTTGATAATAATGACAGCATTCTGCCTGCAGTAATGTGCAACTCTGTCACTTATCCAAAATCTCAAATTTGTAGTACATTAACTATATCACAGAGCACAGAGGGTGAAAGTTACAGTTTCCTTTTGTTAAGATATTTGCAACAGCCCTCTGCATTTGAATGTCAAGTCCTCCCTTCCCCTTCTCCCAAAATTGTTCTGTTTTCTCCTTAGTGGACAATCCAAGGGTACCACTTTGTGACTCTGGATGTGTTAATTTAGTGTTCAGCTCAGCTGAAGGGAGAATACAAAGAAATCTGCCTTGTTTTTTCTCCCTATGTTTTCAGAAAATATATGCATGTATGTAATTTAGTTACGTATAAGGGAGCTAGTTTGGGCCATTCTATGGTTAAAGGTTTCCCTTTATCTAAAAAGCAGTTGATAACAGGGGATATAATTCCTGTTTTTCATGAGGGTGACTAACAATGAGGAAATCTGGTTTCAGTGAAATTTTGTAAAATGTATAATATGTTCAGAAGAAGGGGGCTTTCATACTAAACTTCAGCCCGAAGCAGATTTGAATGGGCAAGTTAGAGGGGCTGTTTTGTTGCTAGAAAAAGAAATCTTCCACTTGGAAATTGAAATTATCTCAGCATATAGTTTTTAACTGAGATGGCTATCTTGCGTTGTATTTATTTCAAGAAACAAATCTCAAATGACTTTAAGGAGTGAAAGCAATGATTTTGCCTGAGCAATAACTGCTACATCATTATGTTTAGCCAAATACTATCTGTGTTGTAGTACAAGTGATCAGCATTCATACTAAGCTACAAGCCGGGTTTTAGTAGTCACTTGGTCCCACATCAAACAGATTGTTTTGCTCCAGTTAGTGCATAGTAATCATGCTGCACAAAATCAAGTGGAGAGTTTATAAACCAAATGTTTTATGATATATTGGTCTGGATTCTTTACAATATAGGATACCAGCTAACAAGGGAGGTAATGCAAGCTAGAGCAGTTCCGCTTTTAGATAGTGACTGTATACTGATATGTTTTTCATGCTGTCCTTTCAGTAGGCCTAAAAGATGACATGAGGTTCATGCATAGCCTGACTATTTGTGTGTGTTGTTGTGGTTTGGGGGTGGTGGGGTGGTGGTGGTGCTTTAAATTAGTCAACATAACTCTTACAGAAGTGCAAGAAGTTTATAAATTCTGTTGTTTTTTCTGGGAGGTATGGTATTCACATGTCACATGCCACGTGTCTGTTTGCATTATCTTGTTGTACATGTCTTTATGTTTGCAGTATAGTTTTTCAGTTAATTTGAATTTTGCGGCTGATATAGTTGAGATGTATATCATTCATTACTGTTAAACATGATTCAACCAGGTACCCATCCTAAGCCAACTTCTTTACACAACCCTGCAAACGCAACTCACTTCTGACCCCCAGAACTCCTAATCCAGCACTGTTTTTCCTCTGGGAGAAAGCTGTGATGTTTGAGAAGTTAGTACAGATTGGTTTTGTAATGAGAATAGTTTTTGCTAAAAGTGAAGATGAGACCACTAAACTCATTTCACTTGTAATCTAAACCAAATTCCAGTCTAAGCCTCCAGAAGTGAAAGGTTACTGCATTAGCCACCTATAGCCTTTGTGTTCACAGAAAATTAAACTAAAACTAAATCTCAATTTCATATGGACCAGAACATGCTCCCTGCTTATTAGGAACAACATAGGAAGACTGAACCAAGAATAAGAAAATTTGTATTTAAAAATTGAAAGATTAAACAGTTATCTCTCTCTTTGTCTTATAGTAAGGGAAGTAATCTTCATTGGCTTCGGAGTCTAATCTTGGCTGAGCTTGTGAAAAAGACATTGGTTAAAAATATTATTTTAAATGTGCACAGTGAGAGAGAGTGTAAACAGTAACATCTTTGAAATTTTAAATTATAAGATTGTATATAGTTAGATAAGAAGGAAGAGGGCGTAGATGGAGCATAGGTTGTGTTCACGGGTACACTGAACATAAACTGTAGTTGAGGTGATAGTGGAAAACTACTGCCCTGCTGGTTGAAAAATGGGATTTAATGCTCAAAGCCACAGGCTGAAACCATTATTCATCACTGGTGCTCACTTTTTGATCCCAAAGAGTAATAGATTTCTCTATAAACTGATGACTGTAGTTCATATAATTCCTATTTTATACCCATTAGAAAATTGACGGAGAAAAAAAATTCTTTCTTCTCACCTCTTATAAACCTATGTGCTTCCCTGCCATTAGATCAGGTTCCTGACTACTTCCCTTCTGCCTTGGTTCCCTCCATCTCTCCTGCCCCCAGCACAGTAGTTGGGGTTTTCATTGTTTCCTCATCTCCTCTCTGAAGCAGGATTTCATCAATCATGGTGGTAGTAGTCTGCTCTTGTAATCAAGGCTGAGATCCATCAAGTGTCATGGCTGCAGCAGTTCCTTTCAAGCTCCACAGCAGCTCAGGTTTCTGGGCCTTTTCTGAGGTTCAGTGCCCTTGTAGCAATGGCTCAGTGACTGAAAATATCTTCAGCTCCTTCTTACAAGGGGATTTGCAATTCCCATTGAAACATGGTCACAGCAGCCATTGTATGAGCAATCACTCAGGCTCCATACAGTGCCATGATGTCTTATTGATCCGTGAGCGCTACTGAAAAAAGGATGTAAGGAAGGAGGGAAAGAGGAGAAATTGTCAGCGACATATGTGCATATAAAAAGAGCAAGGGAGGAAGGTGGAAACATGAGGGTTTGCAGCAGTCAGAATCTTGCTGTGCTGGCAAGCTGTATTCAGAAGTGCAAACGAAATGCTGATGGCTACAACAACCCCTGTATATGGGCACACTCACACTGCAGAATGTTTTGATGGGTCTGAGGCTGCTTCTTGGACCATCATTTTAAGGGTTGTTTAAAAGACAGGTGGCCTTGTATAACCAACTCAAAATTACATAAAATGAACAAACTCTTAGATTCTCATTCCTTTTTTTTTTACTTTTTTTTTTTTCTTCCCTTTCAAACTGCAAGGACATTTCCTTAAAAAATGCTGGAGGAAAGCCCACTGATAACTCAGAACGTAAAATAACATATGAGTTATTAAAAGGTCTTTTCACAGAAGTGGGATTAATTTCCATATCCCTTAGGAATCCCTGCACACGCTGTTATCACACAAATGGCATTTTGGTGGGTGGGTTAAAAATTAGTTAATAAAATTAAATTTAAAAATGCTTGGGCTGTAGTTCAGGAGAGCTGGCCAACACGCTTTAAAAGAATAAAGTCCCCAACAAAGTCAAAGCAAAATCTGCAGTCTGTTTTTCATCTGAAGATATCATTTAATACATTTTTGTACTGAACATTGATAGCTGAACATGCATCAAAATAAATTCTGATTCATTCTTGACCTCCAGTAATGGTCTGCACCTGAATTGTTCCCATTTAAATAGCCAAGGAAAAAGCACAGGAGAAAATTACATTTTCTGCAGAAAATGTCTTACCACAGTGAGGTTTTCATTCATTGTTAATTACAGAAAAAGGGGTGTGAAAGGCTACTGTAATTCTAACTATATTCTGTCAATGACACTATAGGGCTTTGTTTAAATCCTTTTGTGTGTCTTTCATGTAATTTTGGGACCATTTATTTGTAACTATATATGCATTCTACAGTACTTGGAATATGCCGTGCTAATATAAACATCATCTTTCTTCTTCAGGTATTATTTTTATTGATGTAGCTTATTATTAATTCTCCTAAAAGCAAGAATTACCACCAGCTCCTTGAAAAGAAAATAACTCGTACATCTTTCTGAAGCATTGGATACTTTTAAGGACTCCATTAGGCCCTATGTTATTTCTTGGGACACCATTCTACTATAATAACAGAACAGTTTACTCAAAATTGTAGGACTGTGGTGCACAAGCCAATATTTTCAAACATCTTGTCGGTTGGGGTATGAGAGAGCATCAAGCCATTTGTTCTCTGTGATTTGTTTTCCCCCAGTGGCCCTAGTAAATAAATACTCATGCAACAGCAAACAGAGGAAGATGTTGAGATTGCTGTCTTTCATGAGGATTAAAATGACAGTGGGTTGAAGAGAAGGCAAATAAAGCTTGAGGATTTGGTGTCTGTTCTTTTGCAGCTGATGAGGCACACAAACTTCCTTAGCATTTTCAGTCCTTTGATGGTATAAACTGTCTGTGGACCCTCCCATTTTCTCCCATCATTGTGTTGCAGTTCTATTTCTTGTCAAGAGAAACTAGACATTTGTGTCCATTTTTATTGCATTCCAGGTGGTAACAGGGCCTTTTAAGCTTTCCTCTTCATCTGAGTTTCTATTTCAGTTCATGTTGTACCAGACTATTTTTCCTGTGCTGGTGGTGTTCTTCAATCATACTAAATGTTGTTTCTTTGCAATTTTACAAGCCTGCAAATGTCCAGTTCAGTTTTGCAGACTCCTTCCCTGTCAATGACCTGTGTCCAGCAAACACCAATAATGCCTCTTATTTAGTCATTCTGCTCGTCACCCACCCTGTTTTGTTTTATTATACTGATAAAACCTTTCCTTCCTGAACACAAACTCAGAAACTAGAACTAGAAAATAATAACATATGAGTGTGACAACTTAATGCTACAGTATATAATTAAGTTGCATCCCATTCGTTTGTAATGTTCAGACCTGCAGACTTTCCCTTACCTCCACTGCCCAAGATAAACATGATATTTTCAGATGGATGACACAGACGTATTACTAAGGCTGTGCTAGTTATCACAGGAGCATCTCTCTTTACCACTACCTCTGTTGGATCTTAGTACGGACAAACCAGCAGCAAACAGAAGTTGTAATTTCAGGATAGTTTCAAATTAGGACTTCCAGTACTAGCACTTGTTACCCCTGACATATTCTAGCAGTCCCTAGATACCACCCAACTGCTACTAAACCTGAGAACTCACATCTATACTCTGTTTTTCTGCACCAAAATTTCCTACCAATTTCTTTAGTTGGCTTCTCCTTTTCTCCAGCTCCTTCCATCTATGAACAGCCTTCAGATACCCCATTTTTCACACGATTAGGGTAATCATCTTCCCCATATCCATTTGATCTATTTCCCCTAGAGAGCAATCACCAATTAGGCAGAGGACTGGAGGCTTGCCAATGTGACTCCCATTTATAAGAAGGGTCGGAGGGAGGATCCGGGGAACTACAGGCCTGTCAGCCTGACCTCGGTACCGGGAAAGATTATGGAACAGTTTGTTTTGAAAGCACTCACATGGCAAGTCCAGGATAAGAGGGGGATCAGGCCCAGTCAGCATGGGTTTATGAAAGGCAGGTCCTGCTTGACCAACCTGATCTCCTTCTATGACCAGGTGACCCGCCTAGTGGATGAGGGAAAGGCTGTCGATGTTATTTTCCTAGACTTCAGCAAGGCCTTTGACACTGTCTCTCATGGCATACTCCTGGAGAAGCTGGCGTCTTGTGGCCTGGATAAGTGCACTATTCACTGGGTGAAAAACTGGCTGGATGGCCGAGCCCAGAGGGTAGTGGTGAATGGGGTGAAATCCAGTTGGCGGCGGGTCACGAGTGGTGTTCCCCAGGGCTCGGTGTTGGGCCCTGTTCTGTTTAATATCTTTATTGATGATTTGGATGAGGGGATTGAGTGCACCCTCAGCAAGTTTGCAGACGACACCAAGTTGGGAGGCAGGGTCGATCTGCTTGAGGGTAGGGAGGCTCTACAAAGAGATCTGGACAGGGTGGATCGATGGGCTGAGGCCAATTGTATGAAGTTTAACACGGCCAAGTGCCGGGTCCTGCACTTTGGTCACAGCAACCCCATGCAGCGCTACAAGCTTGGGGAAGAGTGGCTGGAAAGCTGCCCGGCAGAGAAAGACCTGGGTGTGCTGGTTGACAGCCGGCTGAATATGAGCCAGCAGTGTGCCCAGGTGGCCAAGAAGGCCAATCGCATCCTGGCCTGTATCAGGAACAGTGTGGCCAGCAGGAACAGGGAGGTGGTTGTTCCCCTGTACTCGGCACTGGTGAGGCCACACCTCGAGTACTGTGTTCAGTTTTGGGCCTCTCACTACAGGAAAGACATTGAGCTGCTTGAGCGTGTCCAGAGAAGGGCAACCAAGTTGGTGAGGGGCCTTGAGCACAAGTCTTATGAGGAGCGGCTGAAGGATCTGGGGTTGTTCAGTCTAGAAAAGAGGAGGCTGAGGGGAGACCTTATCGCTCTCTACAACTACCTGAAAGGGGGTTGTAGTGAGGTGGGTGTTGGTCTCTTCTGTCGGGTGGCTGGAGATAGGACAAGAGGAAATGGCCTCAAGTTGAGGCAAGGGAGATTTAGGTTAGATATTAGGAAAAAGTTTTTTACTGAGAGGGTTGTCAAACATTGGAATGGGCTGCCCAGGGAAGTGGTTGATTCACCATCCCTGGAGGTATTCAAAAAGCGAGTGGACAGGGTACTTACTCCAGGGCATGGTTTAGGGGGCATGGTTAATGGTTGGACTTGATGGTCTTGAAGGTCTTTTCCAACCGAAATGATTCTATGATTCTATGATTCTATGATATGTCAACAAAATGAGTGGAAAGGAGAGAAGTTAAGAAAAATAAATGTCTCTAAAAGATCAAAAATAGTTGCATTTGAGGGCAGTGGCAACTTTAAAAAATGTCTTCAGATTACACTGGAAGCAACCACTGTTTGTTAAATATTAGAAAAAATGATCTAATTATCTAATTACACTAAGCATCCTGCCCATTTTCCCATATACCTTTCTCCTTTCATGAGTAAGTAACAACAAATGTTTCTTCCCATAGGGCAGAAAAATGAGGCTGAACCAATTTTCTATTTCAGCACTTGGTTTATCGTGGAAAATTTTACTGAAGTTTCCATTAAGCCTTCTGGCCTATAATACAAACAGTATTGTTATTGGTTCTGCTGTAAAAGGGAGATTTTTATGCTCAGCTTTGCCATCTGTTTTAAACTGCATGGCAACACCAGGCAAGAAAATCCTGCCAAACTATGTTAACATTTGCAACAAGCTTGCTTCATTAAATAATCTAGTTGGCCTTACTTGCTAAATAAAATAAGTTCTGTTTTTATGATCGTGAGTTATTAGATGACTTCTGATGTGTCTTGTAAGAAAGTACTAAAAGGCTAGGGCCTGAACTTCCTTGCTTGATAGCTAAGGGTGAAATAGTGACCAAGCACCCTCTTCCTGATCATGAGAGAGAGATGGAAAAGAGATAGAATGGGACTGTGTAAGGCCTGATGTCTGGGGAATGTTTAATTTCTGAGTACAACGAATCAAAAAAATTCTGAATCCCAGAATTTACACACAGGCTTTCTTGTTCTCCTGAAAAGTGCAAATAATTTTGGAGTAGGCTTACTGTTCCAAGGGGGTCAGGACAAGAGCAAGCCTATTGAATGGGAGTTTCGTTGGTGATCTAATTCTGTGACTCTCAGAGGAGCTCACTGGATTGTGATAGGGTGCTCTAGCACATCAGTATTTTAGGAGAAAAATGAAGGATACATTGAAAAATGAACCTACCTGCAATATAACTTTCACAGCACTCCTGAAGCCCCAAGATAAAATATGAAGATATACGAAAGTCTAGAAAAATAAAAGAATAGCCTGAGTTTTCCTCAGAAGAGGCTCTGTTTACTGGTTTGATTACTGTTGTGTTCAAAAGTTGAAATTAAATAAACTTCTGATTCGAGGCATGAAATCCTAACGAATTCAGCAACAAAACTGTTGCTAAGGCCATTGAATCAGGTTTTCAATTCAGATGTTTACTTGAACTTTCAAAGATACACATCTCAACCCATCTTTTCATCCACCTACTCCCAGCATGTCTGTTGGTCTTTTTTCTTATCCTAACAGGCCAGAGCTAGGACAGCTTGGACTTGGGACTAACCTCACAATGAATTTTCTTGTGTTTAGTAGGTGAGTAGATACCTCTTCCTTCTAGTCAGGGTTGAGAAGGTAGGGCTTGTGTTTCTGCAGGCTTCACTTCTTATGAGTTTGGATATTTTTTTGCTTGCTTGGTTTTTTGTGGTTTTAGTTAAATAAATATATCGGTATCCTTTCAAAATTAAAAAGGATTTTCTTTTGAAAATGCTCTGCATCCTTTTAAATTCCATATACTCTTTATTTTAAGCTGATGATCCTTAAGTGCTGTGAGTGTTGTGATTGTCTCTTCATGTTGAGAGTGGGATCGGACCGGGAGGTGCTTCATTCAATATGAAGGACTTCGTGATGTTGATGAAATCACCTAAGTGTGTAAGAAGTGGAGTAGAACCAAACTGTTGACCCTCTTAGCTTTTCCAAAGTTTTTTTTTAAGCTGACAGCAGAGATTTTATATGACACTTCTGGCTACAGAAGATCTAAGGATATTCAAACAGATGTGATGGATAAAGTAGTTACTTTCCTGGCATAGTAGTAGGCATATAAATAAAAATATTTATTTATACTTATCGATAGAGACAGAGATATAACTCTTGTCTGTTCGTGTCTGTGTACAGAAATGAGAAAAAATACTCTTTTGACTTCAGAATACCTTATGATCCAAATCTTTGTATTGTGAATCCAGGCCTTCAGATTCAGTATGTGGCTTTCCACATAATTTAATCATTGGTTATTTCAGCCCACTGCTTTGTTCAAGGAAAGCCCCAGGAACCAAATTATTTGTGTTGTAAATAATGTAATATGCACTCATTAGTTTGTTCGCTTTTGCTTCTTTCAACAGGTTTGATTGGATTCAGTCTCTGGCCGTTTAAAAACTGCCATATAATCAATAGGGAAGCTGAAATACTGAATAAGATTGATGAGAAAAGATCCTTGGCAATAAAATATTGGTAACGTTCTCTTCTAGGCACTTCATATGCAACTGTGCTCTATGAACCCTGTGATATGTCTCCAGTTGGCCGTATAGGGAACCTGTTTGTAGAAGCATTCTTCAGTAGTTGCCAACCTTGTGTAGTTTACCTGCCATAATGAAAAGGAAATGAACATTGTAGATGAGGTTCTACATGCCAGTCATTCCTTCTGCTTGGCAGAAGTTGCCCAAGTGTGTGAAAATGCTATCTTTACAATCATGTTTATAGAAAGCAGGTAATTTGGGCAGTTTACATTATAGAATGTCAAATAGTGTTTTCTCTACAGTGTTGGACCTACAGAAGAGTTCATACTGCCCCTGTAGTTATCATCATATGCTTTTTCAAATATATGCTAAGAAGATTCTATTATAAATAGCTTTTAAAAGTTTTGTAATAAATTTTCATGCAAGCTAGATTACCTCTGTTCAACAGAAAGAACTGTGATACTAGCAAGTACTTTGGAGAGAGGTGATGCTTTCAGCTTCTAATTTATAATACATGGATGAGTGCACGGTAAATAGTCTACTAATTCTCTGCACCTTCTGTTTTACCTGAGTGAACTGGCTGAGCCCTTTAGATGGACATCAGCAAATTCTCAGCATTATTTTGTCAAAACACAAGTTGATGCCCATGACCTTGGCCTTGCTTTTTCCTTGATGATTACATAGCATTCTGTGATTCTGCACTGTGCTTAGAGAAGTGTTTTTCCACAGTGTTATATTTACAAAAATCTAAATTTGGGGTGGAATTTTTACATGTAATACAATATTACTTAACCTTGCCCAGAGGGTACTGAGATCACACAGCAAAGAAAAAGCTGGCAGCAATCCTTGCCTTCTCTCAGCTGACTAAGCCCTGAAAAGGGAGGGACAATGAGTGGCAATTGGAAGCTAGTTCATGGAAAGCTTTAAAATATGAAAGTGGTTTAGATACAGTCAGCTAGTATTAAGTTGCCCTAATAAGCTGTTTCTAAAGTGACACTGAATTTTACTATGGTATATTCTACCAGTTGTCAACAGATGGAATGCATATTTTGGATCTTCAGGTGCCCTAATGTGAAATTCTATTTTTCTGTACTGATAGAAGAAAATGTGTTTGTAGGAAAGGAAGACAAAAGTCTAGGAAAAAAGTGCATGTCTGGAATTGATTGAATGCATGCTTCAGGGAACACTCTGGATAAATTGTTTAAGAATGGTTCATTCTAGTAAAATATTAATGATAAGAGACTGACTTCCAATCTGAATAGGTCACAAGTGAAATGAGTTTGGTGGTCATAGCTAATCCCTTTGGATATTTATCCGCATTACAGTCTCCCTGTACAATTTGATACAACTCAGAATTACTGTTTGACTCCAGTCAGTAGTCTTAGGAGTGAAATTACAGGTTGTTTCATCACAGAGCTGAGATGAAGAGGCAGACCATGAGAAGGTTCACACAATGCCTTTCTCCCTATGTTGTTTCTGTATCAAGATAGTGTTACAAAATAGTAATTTTCAAGTGTCCTAAATTCCCCTTCATATAAAATAAATAAATTTTCCAAGATTTGGGGTAATTTAAGTGGCCTTACATCTAAGTAGCCGTTGTGCAAGTTAAATCTGCTCAGGGAGTAGGGTGTGCACTACGCTCTCCTGAAGTCTCTTTTTAGTTTGTTTCTTTTAACACGAAGCCGTTTTCTTTGGCCAGCTGTACCAGCCTTTTCCCTTGTGCTTTGTCTATGGTCTGTTTCTCTGTGCTCCCCTAATGGCATATTGATCACATTTCCCCTGGGAAGCTGAGAACTGAAATACCATGTAAACATGTACACGTTTTTTCATAATTTTCATCAGCAATCATAGATGGTAGTTTAACTGGCTTTGAAATTCAAGTGACATAGGTAATTCAAAACCTAAGACCTACAGAGGTGTATGCGGTAGACAAAAATCGCCCAGCATCCTACTCCTGGAACATGAGCTGCTGTTGCCACGGGGCAGTGGTGCAGTGTCAGGCACCTCTCGCAACCCCGACCCTGACCGCACGACCCAAAACCCGCTGTGGTGGCAGGGAGGTGGCCCGTGATGAAAGGCAGTGCTTCAGCGCCAGTCTGCCGTGTGCCGTGGCTGCTCCCCATCTTCCTGGCCGGGCTGGCAAACAGGTAGAGGGCACGGCACTTGGCAGCCTCCTCTGCTTTTGTGCTGGCGTCTCACCTGCTGCTTGTTCTAACATAACAAACGTAGCAGATGCATGTGACAATGTATTTCTAAGCTCTTAAGATCTGATTAAATCGATTTCTAACAGAAAGCACAAATGTGTTTTGGAGAGCAGAAGTCAATTTCGTGTTTTGTTGATGTTTTATTTTGTATAATCTAAAAAAAGATGTTGAGGTTTTATTTTTCATTTCTTTATTCTGTACGTTTCTATTGAGACAGGAAAGCCATGATTTTTTCTGTGATTTGCCTGTGGAAAAATATGAAAGGAAAAATAGTTTTTCATGATATGTTGTGAAAGTTTTGTTGGCTGCTATGGCATTTATAAGGTAGACAACAAACAAAAGCAACAAAAAGGACATTTTTAGCTCTCGTGCTTATCAAAATTGTTAACTGCATAATTGTGTTCTGATGCAAAATGAAGAACACACAAAATTAAAAAAAAATAACTGAGTCATGATAAATTTCTGTTTGTTTTCTTGTCCCCCAACTTCTCCTTCCAAAATATTGCAAGGATAATTGTGTAAGAGTTGCAGAGTAAGTAAATGGCAGGTATTAATGTGAGCAATAAGTGAAAGGGAAAAAAAAAATAATGTTGTCATACAGGATGTTTGCTGTGCAGTCTGTGTGTTAATCAATAAGCAAATCCTGAATGCAGGCAAATAATTATTTATCCTTGAAAATATACGCAATGATAATCAGATGCTAATGTGGTAAAGTTTCCCATCATTCATTTAACCCCTGGTGGTATCAGTTGTTTGGGGAAGGTTTTTGGAGTTTGGTTCTGGTTTTGTTTTGTTGAGATGACTGGTTTTGATACCCTGGATGTCAATATTTAGTTGTTCCTGTTTTAAGATGCATGTGGATTTTCAGGCTTACATTTTGTTACAGGTGTTTGGTCTTACTTATTCAGTGCCGGTTTTTATTTGTTTCTGGTGAGTTCAGATAGTGGTTTTCAAGGTGCTTTTCCATTCTTGAGAGATCTGTGGGGCACTTAACCTACATTAGACCTAAGGGGTCTGAGGCTTCTTCAGCAAACAAAGAATTTCCAGATACTTTCCTTCAGGATGTGTCAAGGGCAATACAGACAAAAGACTGATGTCTCCTTTAACAGCTTGATAAGTATCTCAGGATATTCTGCAAGAATCAGTACTGTTTCTACGGTGTACTGTATTCCCATTCAGCATAATATGGCTCAATATGTGTACTATATGTGACAATGGTGAAGACTTATCTTTGCCCTGAGGGCTAAGTGCTGTAACACTCCTCAAGTGATAGGCTTGATAGAAGTGATGATTCAGAGGCAATGATCTGCTAAAAAATCACATTAAATATGTGTAAGAATTAAAAATATGGGTCTGTGTTTATCTTGATTTTTATTTTACAAGTTTCAAAGCCCTATTTATTCCAGCATCAAAATCCCTTGTAAGGTAAAATAAAACATTCTTGTATTGATGATTTTTTCATGTTGTTCTATTGAGGCATCTTCCCAACTGAGCTCCTTATTGAATTGTATTTCTATGAGGGTATTGTAGGTTAGCAGCACATTTTTATGGTACACAAAAGAGGTGCCTTCTGAATTTCCAATGCCTTGCATATTGTTCCCTATAGAAGCAGCATCTCTGAAATACTGCATAAATCAAAACAGAAACAGTTGGCTCTTGACTTGCTGCTGTTATTTTTAAGTTTACATTTCCTAAAATAGTCTGTCTTGCCTAACTTTCTTAGCAGATTAATTCATAGTAAATACATCCTTTCCAGAAACCTTAGACATTTTCACCTATGTAGCAAAGAAGGCTTTATCTCATAGATGGAAACGAAAAATATAATTTTGTGCTAAACCTGTACAGATACACAAACAGTGCTGCCTGCACACTCATAAACTCTGTGCCCAAAATCGAACATGTGATATCACATAGTCCTGTGATAAATCTATAAAGGGGTAGCATTCAATAGTTTCTAAAGGAGATTTTCAACAGAAACTAGTGTGGCGTGCTATTAGTTGGTGTTCAGCTATTGTTAAATACCGTTAAAAAATGTTAGCCCTAGGATCAGTTTCCAGTAGTTTTATTAGTTTTCCTTGCAGAGTCCCTTATTTGAAATAGTGCAGGTGAAGTTCATAGTCTGTTTTCCTGCAGTCAAATAGGAGCATCCCCATTAGTAAGAAGTACTTTCTGAATGACTGTAGCCCAATGTCAAAGTAGGTACTTAGAATAGAGCACATGTATTTAATGGAATTTTGTTATTCTGAAACCAGTTGGGATGCAAAGCTGTTTGCTGTTTAGGCAGGTATGATAAGGGCTGCAGGCATGTGCATCTTCTTTTGTACTACATCTTCACATACTGTTTTTTTATCAAGAAATGTGACGTGATGGGTACCCATTGATGCAAAGTGGTAACTGGTTTGAATTGTCCAAGATTCCCCACACTACTTCAATTACAGTGTCATAAGAGCATAATAGGCCCCATCTTGCTGCTCACAAATGAGGTGGGGACCATTAAATGTGTTTTACTTATGACCTACTGTGCAGGAGGATTTGCAGGTGCGTTTCTTGGGCTGAAGTATCAGTTTCCTTAGCATGCTGTTAGATCTAGTATTTAAGAATTATTTTTACTTCTCAGTTTAGAATTTAGAAAGCATAGTTTGCCATTTGACAGTAAGACAGCCTTTGAAACTGTGGAAATAAGGAGTCTAACACAAGTGAATTGAGAGAATGCAGGACATTGTAGACCAAAAGGAGATTAGGTGGGGAGAGAATAGGAAAGATAAATACATGAGAAAAGAAATTAAAGTGTGAATTCTTATTATTGTTTAATAAAGTTTTGTGTGGTTTTGTATACATGCATACATACTCAGATTCACATAAAAAAACCTACAGAGATCATAGCACTAATGCGCCCTCTCCCTCCCTTCCCTAAGGCTAGACATATGAGACCTAGAATTTATTTCTTCACTCATGACCTTTCATAACTATCAGGTATAAATGATTTTCTTTCACTTACACTCAGGCTACATTTGAAGGTCCTGTAGGTCTCCAGCAAGAATTATCAGTAGATAAACCTGCACTAGCTCTAAGTCACTTACACACAATAAAGAAAAAAAATATCTGTACAATCTTTTTTTACGTGAAAACCTTGCTCTTCTTTTCAAACAACCTTTAGTTTGCACAGCCTTTGCTGCATTTTTTTTCAAATGAAAAGCATGCATTTCTTTTAAGGATTTTTAATTCCTTCTAAGTAACGAGCTGCTAATAGTATAGTATTATTACAGGAGTCCTTATAATAGTCTTGTCAGTACATACACTCACTTTTCCCAAGCTGCAACTGTAAAATAATGAAGGAAACCATTGGTGAATTAAACAGCTTGTTAGTCATGGAAGATCGTTGGATTGAATACTCCAGAGGTTTAAAGTACAGGGTAGTGGCAATGAGATCAAGAAAAATCAAGTCACTGGATACTGAATATATATTAAAGCATTCTACAAATGTAGTATAGGAAACAGCTTCATTTTAGTGCCTTGGTAATTTAGTAACTTTCTTATCTGGGTTCCTGGTCAGAATTTAGTTTAAATGAATTAAGCAAATTGTTCTGGACAGTTAGTTATAATGGATACTATAATACTGCACCAAGAGCATATAAGACACTGAGATAGTCCTCTGCTACTCAGCACAGTTTCTTGTTATGAACTATATCCTACCCCTTCCAGCTATAAAACAAAGGTAACATAATGAGCATTTCAGTTTTGGCTCTAAATCATACTTTCAGTATTCTTGAATCAAAGGGAGTAGAGAGAGTAAAGCCCAAGCTAATTTTTTTAGTTCAAGGAGTAGTGCAAAATCATTCAGAATTTTTATCAGGCTTTTAAAGTAACTTTACTTGTCCTCCATCTTACCTGTACCCTGTCTGCCCACACTTCTTCCAGTTTTGACTCTTTCTGCTTTCTCATGACACCGCAGTTTGAAGATGAAACGCTCACTGAGCTCTCCCAGTCATTGGGAACTTCTCCCTCCTACCTGGCTCAGCTTCCTCTGTCAGAACACACTTTATAGAGATATTCTCGTTACCTCTCTGTGAGGTTTTCTTAAGACACACCTTGGGATTATTATGCATTAAGGAATTTGCAAAAAAATAATTCCGTGTATTCAGAATTTTCATCATGTGATGGTTAGTAGCTGACAAAAATTTTCTTTACTAGTAGTAGTGTCTGCCCAAATGTGTTGGAAAAGTAGTTGTGTATACTGTGTAAAGCACTTTGAAAGGATTCAGAAAATGCTTAAAGACTAACATACTTCGGCAGTCTTCTTTATCAGAAAAACATGTAGAATATCTGTATTAACCATCTTTTAAGTTAAAAGAATGAAAATCAAAATGTGACAAAATGAAACATCATCTTTTAATATGAAAGACAGGTTTATGTGTCTGTAAGTGGGATAATTGTGACAGGTACAATTACCACAGTCAGTCTTCACTCAGAAGCTTCATGACTGATCAGGGAACCAAGATATTCTCCTACTCCAATAGAGGGCAGTAGGGAATCTCAAGGCTGATGTACCTTGTCCTCAGTGGTATCAGAGACATCTGATAGTATCTGAAGTGAAAGCCAGATAGCCTAACTGAGGAAACTCTGCCAGATTTTATGAAAATTTTCTTCCTCGTGCTCATTTTTGTCTGTCACTGAATCCAAAGAACTTATAATTGAATCAACAGTGCTGCCACCTCAGAATGCAAGTGAAGTATCTGGAGTATATCCATCTTTAAAGTCAGGCTTTCAAGCCCTGCCAAACTCGGGATCCATGTACAAAAGAGTTATTTGCACTGGTGCAGACTCTGCATAAGAAGGCCCATATTTTGCAATATTAAGGTAGTGTGTTAAGAATCTAAGTACAGTTTTGTGTGATCCAACTCACCTCTACCTTGTTTAACCTTTCTATGAGAGCTAAAATTGATTGTATGGGGAAGTGATAAGTCCTGGGTCCTTATTTGTCTTGGAAGAGTCAAAATGCAGCCCACCATATGCCTTTCTGGTATGAAGGGGAGGGTGCGGTGTAGTCCATGGACAGGCTGTAAAAATTCTCTTTGCATATATGTAGATGAGGAAATGTTTCTCTTTCTTTTGTTGCATCTGTCCAATTCATCTGGCCAAAGCTTTTCACTCTGGTTGTAGGAGAACAAGGTGTGGCTGATTGATACAAATAATTCTTTTGCATCAGGTACAGATTAAAAACTGTATCTAAAATACTGCTCTCTTCAGATAAACCTGGTCCAATACAGTGAGTTTTCTCACAACCTAATCTTGGTTACAATTCTAAAACAATTCCAGTGCTGGCAGTGGTAATAAAATTAAGACAAAATGGAATCTCAGAGAGTTCCCTCTTCCATCTGAGTCTTTAGGAAATTATTTTCTTCCCAGCTTGTCTTTGTATGTTCAGAGGGGTGCCCCTGTATGATCTGTATTTAGATGACTCTTAAATATCAGTCTAACATGGAAAAAGATGGTCCACGCAGAGCATGTGGGATGGAATCCAGAAATACTGGCCGCCTCCATCTGAACTAGGTAATATTGTCTGCCATTGTTTAATACTATTAAGATTAATATGCCACATAAAACAGAGCAATAATTAATTATGCAGATGTGCAAGTTTATTCTATACAGAAGAGGGCAGTAGAACTGGTAGTTGAAATTGATATAAACATAGTTTGTGCATTAAATGTGCATAAATGTGCATTATGCAAAAATGATCATTGTAATAACAGGATTGAAACATTACATTTACATAGATGAGAACCTGAACAAGTCCTCAGGATCTAAACAACTTCAAACTTAAACATAACTTAGATCTTGTAGAAGCTTTATACTATACTGAAGCTGCAAAAAAGTCCGAGATGACCATAAGGCAGAACTGCAATATCTGCAGGCAGTGTTTGGATCCCTCTCTGTTACAGCACTGCTCAGTGTAGATGGTATAATTAAGATGTATAGAAATGACTATTAAATTGTGACAGCTTCTTGTATCTTATAGTTAAGGAAATAGATGAGTTATCTGGAGATACCAAATGAAGAGATCATTTCATTGTTTCAGTACCACTTCACCCCATTTGGAGAAAGTTCATGAAGAGCTTTGTCTGTTGAGGGTATGTTGAAAGATATGATGCTTCAGGTGATTTAAAAAGAAAAGATTAGACTCAGAGTGGTGGGTTGACCCTGGCTGAACACCAGGTGCCCTCCAAAGCCGTTCTATCACTCCCCCTCCTCAGCTGGACAGGGGAGAGAAAAATATAACAAAGGGTTCGTGGGTCAAGATAAGGACAGGAGAGATCATTCACCAATTACTGTCATGGGCAAAGCAGACTCAGTGTGGGGAAAATTAACTCAATTTATTACCAATCAACCAGAGTAGGGTAATGAGAAATAAAAACAAACCTCAAAACACTTTTCCTCCACCCCTCCCTTCTTCCCAGGCACAACTTCACTCCCAGATTCTCTACCTACTGCCCGCAGCAGCACAGGGGGACGGGGAATGGGGTTTACGGTCAGTTCATCACACGTTATTTCTGCTGCTTCATCCTCCTCAGGGGGAGGACTCCTCACGCTCCTCCCCTGCTCCAACGTGGGGTCCCTCCCACAGGAGACAGTCCTCCACGAACTTCTCCAACGTGGGTCCTTCCCACGGGCTGCAGTTCTTCACGAACTGCTCCAGCATGGGTCCCTTCCATGGTGTGCAATCCTTCAGGAGCACACTGCTCCAGCGTGGGTCCCCCATGGGGTCAAAAGTCCTGCCAGAAAACCTGCTCCGTGGGCTCCTCTCTCCACAGATCCGCAGGTCCTGCCAGGAGCCTGCTCCAGCACAGGCTTCCCACAGGCTCACAGCCTCCTTTGGGCACCCACCTGCTCCGGTGTGGGGTCCTCCCCAGGCTGCAGGTGGATATCTGCTCCACTGTGGACCTCCATGGACTGCAGGGGGACAGCCTGCCTCACCATGGTCTTCCCCACGGGCTGCAGGGGAATCTCTGCTCCGGCACCTGGAGCACCTCCTCCCCCTCCTTCTTCACTGACCTGGGTGTCTGCAGGGTTGTTTCTCTTACGTGTTCTCACTCGTCTCTTTCCAGCTGCCATTTCTGTATGTCCCGCAACTTTTTTTCTGCCTTAAAAATGTTATCACAGAGGCGCTACCACTATCGCTGATTGGCTCGGCCTTGGCCAGCAGCAGGTCCGTCTTAGAGCCACCTGGTATTGGCTCTGTCAGATACAGGGGAAGCTTCCAGCAGCTTCTCACAGAAAGTTCAGGTGTTTCCCTGTTCTGTCACCAGAGAGCTATAAGCAGCATCCAATAGCACTGGGTTGCTTCCCCTTCTTGCCAACCAAGCAATAAAAAATATCTCCAGGCTTTCAAGGGGAAAAAAAAAAACAACAACAAAAAACCCCAAAAAACAACTGAGAATTAATAATCTCCCATTTCTCATATTTTTCATTTTACTAGAGAAAACACTAAAGAATTTTCAAGGCATGGGTGGTACTGATCAAGCACTCTGTTGTTAATTCCACAAACTGTCTGATAAAGTTTATAGGGAAGGAAAAATCAAAGACAGGTGAAGGTGTTTGTCGTGGTTTAACCCCAGCCAGCAACTAAACACCACGCAGCCGCTCACTCACTCCCCCCCACCCAGTGGGATGGGGGAGAAAATCGGGAAAAGAAGCAAAACCCGTGGGTTGAGATAAGAACGGTTTAATAGAACAGAAAAGAAGAAACTAATAATGATAATGATAACACTAATAAAATGACAACAGCTATAATGAAAGGATTGGAATGTACAAATGATGCGCAGTGCAATTGCTCACCACCCACCGACCGACACCCAGCCAGTCCCCGAGCGGCAATTCCCCGCACCCACTTCCCAGTTCCTATACTAGATGGGACGTCACATGGTATGGAATACCCCGTTGGCCAGTTTGGGTCAGGTGCCCTGGCTGTGTCCTGTGCCAACTTCTTGTGCCCCTCCAGCTTTCTTGCTGGCTGGGCATGAGAAGCTGAAAAATCCTTGACTTTAGTCTAAACACTACTGAGCAACAACTGAAAACATCAGTGTTATCAACATTCTTCGCATACTGAACTCAAAACATAGCACCGTACCAGCTACTAGGAAGACAGTTAACTCTATCCCAGCTGAAACCAGGACAGTGTTCTGTGCTGGTAGAGTAGAAGAGAATTGCTGAAAAACAAGTGGCAATTTAAAAATTGTTTCCATCCCCAAAATATTTGGATGTGGTTGAAGTCCTAACAGCAACTTGGGACTCTTTTTTCTAGTGTACAAGTTGGACTGGAAACTTCAATATTTAATAGTGCATCTTCATAACTGGTGGTTAGAATTGACAAAGTACTGCTGAAAGAGTAACTATCTTCTTGGAATAATGAATAGGAACAAGGAGAATGGGGAAAGTGGATTCAGTTCACGCTCAGAAGCTTCAAAACAGAGAATCAGAAGCTACCCACTGACCAATATTTGAGTAAAAGGTTTTATAAACCTTACCTCATTATCTTCATACTAGTTTTGCTGGCAATCATAATTTGTGATGCAGTAAGTATCTTTTTCTCAGGTAGAAGTGGCTTTTATGATGTTTTGTAAATTGTTAAAATTGCGAGCTGTGGTGCTAACGAGTTTTACGTGCTACTGTGCACTTCTTCAGAGGTTTCACTCCTTTGGCCTTCAGTTTTATACTTAGTGCACACAAGGTACAAGCAGCCTATTGATGCACACCTTATCGCTACAGCATAAACTAGCCAAGAGGCTTGCCAGACTAGTCTGCATAGGCTGATATTAAGTCTTCCATTAAGAGAGACAGACTGGATT
Source organism: Harpia harpyja (assembly GCF_026419915.1). Lineage (NCBI taxonomy): Eukaryota > Metazoa > Chordata > Aves > Accipitriformes > Accipitridae > Harpia > Harpia harpyja. The sequence goes on from NC_068942.1 coordinate 53,674,003, forward strand.
ACTGATTTTGGAATTGATGATGGATGAAGAAGCCATACAGAGATGACATTGCTCTAAATTTGTAATACTGAGATTAGGGAGTTTTTCTCTGTAATGTTATAGTAATGATAATTTCTCAAAGACAGAGGGGAAAAAAAGATTAGATTTGGTGCCTACGTGTTGAGGGAGGTGGAAAGGAAGAAATAACAACAGCTGAAGTTCAAATTAAGGTTTCAGAAGGTGCTAAATACATTGGAGCAAAAATAGAAAGCTTCTTCACCTCAAATTCATCACCAAGGACAGAAGGATGGTTTTATAATTGAGAGTGTCAACTCTGCAGTACCTGTCACTTTATCTGTCTGCAATATGCCATACACATTTATAGTGATGTATAAGTAATAATAATAATAATTTTGTGCTTGAGGCAAAAGATGTGGACTTAGACAATCCTTTTCATACCCATCTTTGACACAAATTTCTTGTGTGGCCCGTGGACAAGTCAAATTTCTGCACCTCACTACCCTCTACTGCAAAATGGGAATAATACTGTTTCTTTTTGAGGGGTGTTGAGAGACTATATCTGTATTGGCAATTTGTTGTGAGAGTCTGAGCTAGAGATACCCAAACTGCAAAGCGTTGCATTTGCTCCCAAATCTTCCCAGGGAAAGACTTCCACTTCTAAAATGGCAGTTAGGTGCTGACTCTTACTTAGAGTCTGTGGTTAATCACCAAAGCCCCAGCCTTATTCTGTGAACATATTTTACTCATGTGAAAGTTATAACTGAAAGTTCAAAAAGTAGGTGTTGTATAACAGATTACGGGGATGCGGAGGACATCTGTCCCACTCAGTGAACAGGCCTTGGAACAGATGTCTCAAATTTCTTCGAAACCAGAACATGCTGTCCGTTTTTCAGTAATAAACAGAATTTTTCCTCTTTGTCACTGAGCACTAGAGTATTATCTTTAATGCATAAAATATGTAAATTCTTAAAGTATCATTTTGCTCTTTAGTGAGTTTAGATATTACAAAACGGTTTAATTATAAAAACAGACAGACCTAGTCCTGGGACCTGTGCAGCTAGAAATAAATGTGCAATCAAAACTGCAATTACCTGCAGAATTTAGTGTAAACAGATCAGCAATCACATAACAAACACAGGCTAGTTTGCATTCTGATATGAATACAGTTAGATCCAAAGCAATTTTCCTTTATTTATCTTAGCTGCTCAGCATAAATAAAGCAAGGGCATTGAAGCAATTAGCATAATTAGAGTATCGTGGTCAGGCCCTGTGTGATTTCTAGAGACGTTTCACTTTAGAATTCTTTTTCCCGTACAAGAGTTTCCCTGAGCCACTAAAATATCGCTTTGGGCATTTTTGTATTTCAAATTTGCAAGTTGTCAGTTTGAAAAACCCTTGACACACGGATGTGAAAGCATCTCACAGACAACCACAGAAGGTATACCCTCAGCTTTTCATTACTAAGAAGCTGGGGAATTTCCTTTTTCAGCTCTTTCTCCTTCTTGACGTTTTAACCCTAGAAATGTCAGGTTTAATTATTTCAGGTGCCACCCAGCAGATCTAAGGGTTAAAAACAACCCGTTCCCCCAAAAGGTGTGACATTTATGCCACTTCAGGGGTTACACTTATAAAAAGAATTTGCAGCTTTCCCATGACACCCTTCTCCAATCTTTTATTTTCTTGCCTCTGATAGCAACAGTGGAAGAGCTTGTGTGGGCATAGGTGTTTTTACTTCCTCAGCACCTAGAACCAGCTTTTCGCCAGTGCTTCTACTGTTGTGATAGCATTTGGAGAGCTGAACTAATTAACGCTAGACTGTGAGACCATTCCTGGGCATTTGTAGGGTGAGTGCAGGGTAAGGAAAATATGGATAACTTCTATTTTTTATTAGGACACATGTACTGTCCCCTCTACCAGAATGGCTGGGTGGTAAATGTAAAGTACTTGTCACAAAGTACCATTTGCAGCTACTGAAGCCAGCTGTGAGCATGGGAACAAAGTGAATGTGGATGGGAAAAGAGAAGGACTATATCATGTCCTTTTTTTTCCTCCCATTCTTCTTCTTCATTAATGAACATTTCAATAAGGAAATAACAAAAGATGTAGAAATTATAGTGTTTTTCTTTCATCTTTATAAACTGAAAGGGCACCTACCGTTTCCAGTAGGACATGGTGGATTTCTGGGCCAAGTTGTGACACTGTGGACTTCAAGAGCATGGGCTGGCTACAGGCAGCATGTATACCGTGCAATTAATTGTTAACTGTCAAAGAGATTTTGATTATTAAATTATGTGTCCTATAATTTTAAAATTGTCAGTGCTTTGAAATCTCTGCTTCTTATGCAGGGGAACTTGTGACCTCATTTATCACATTCCTCTTCCTATTAGCACATGGTATCAGAGGTACAAAAAAAGGGAACCTAAAAGGCAGAATCAGAGCATGAGCCATAGATTGGAGGACTAAGATATTTAGACTAATCTGATCTATTTTAAAGAATGTTGTTAAATGAAGAATTACAAAAATAATAAAAGGGCCAGGGTAAGGAACAGTCATGGAAGCGCTTTAATTGCAGTATCTCTGAACCTTTCAGGATGAGTGTCCCTCCTGTCCCTGTCCTTTCATGCCCCTTCCATTGCTTCAAATGTACCCTACACAGTTTTAAACCCAGTCAGTTTTACTTGTTTGTCATTCTTTCTCTTAAAGGATCCAAAAAGAAAAGAAAACCACCAATTAAGTTTATCCAGGCCAAAACATTATTGCTCAGATGGTAATAATCCCAGTAAATTAATGCCAGTACTGTAGGGCCTACAGAGAATTTGAATAGCAAAAACTCCTGTAGTTTTTGAAAAGAAAAGGCTTTAACTGCAGAAAGCTTCCATCCTTCTGACTGCATTTATCTTGCTGATTAGTGATAATGGAAAACCTAGCAACAGTTTACCACAAAATATTGGAAGCCGTCCAGGCAGGCAGTAGCAGAAGCAAAACCCCCTCAAAATAACGTAGGTAAGTCTGTGTATGAGTCAAGGGGCAGTATGGGGACACTGAAAAAAGTTAAATCTTAATAGTTAAAGACACTAAAATAAGTCTCTTAATGACAGGGATAAAGCAGCATGACATCTTTAAAGTGGGCTGCTAGATGAGTTTGTTTATTCTTTCTTCCCAGTGATTTGCACAATGTTAGGAGTTCTTTGAATGCAGAAGCAGTACCTTAAATATTTTTTTAATCTGTCAAAGACAGTGAGTCTTTATGAGTGAGTGTACTTTGATTTCTCTCTTTTTATTCCATATATATGTCTGTATTGTGTGTATATATAAAAGTGAGGGAGCAGATGAATGGGTTACAAGTTAGGGAACAGCAAGTTTTATTCCATCTACTCTTCAGCATCTGTCTTTTCTGTTGGAAACTATTGTAGTGAAAAGGCCAACCATCTAAGGGTGAAATCCTCCCCTCTGCAGCAAGCCTACACAAGGTCTGCACACTCTTAAAGTGCAAGTCCTTCTTTGTTGTCATGTTTTTAGTGGATTCTGATTTTTGGTGCCTTTTCCTTTGGTGCTTCTGTAAGTCTTGTTTCTTGGGGTTTTTGATTGTGTATAGCATAGGTATTGCTATACTGAGTCAGACTTGCGGTCCAGTTTAGTCTGGTATCTTGTCTACCAAACAGCCAGTAGTAAGTGCTTTGCAGGGAGTGCAGGAAACTTCAGATTAGGTAGATTTGAGTTAATCTGTCCTATGTTAAATTTTCCCCTAAGCCTTTATATTCAAAGGTTATCTTAAATCCTAGAACACAAGGTTAATGTTGCTTACAAAAATTGGCTGTCCTTCTTACCCCAAAAGGCATTCACTCCTTCATATTCACTATGTGTGAATGTATAGCTCCAAATAAAGAAGTTGTGGGAGGGTTGAATTGTGTGGGTAGCACTTCTGAATATCCCCATTCTGACAGTTTATCAGAAGGAAAGTGAATGTTGGAAATAGCAAAGGCTTATTATTTAAGGCACTTTAAAAAATTTGCCCAGCTCCTGTAAAAATATGCCTGTGTCCACTGAACAGAATGTGTTATCGAGGCTCCTGTAAAAAACGTATTTCAGATTTCATCAGGTTTGTTGTGGTCAGCACTTATGCTGTCCAATATTCTGCCTTTTGGTGTAACTGTGGCAGGAAATGTAAAGATGTGGCTGGAGTGTACCAGGGGGCTAGCTCTGGAAAGCTTAGCAAGCTCCTGGTGGCTGCCTAGAGCCCCAAAGATTAAATAAATAACAAGATGAAAAGTTGATTTTGATCACCCCCCTACTACAGAAAGCTTCAATTCTCTAGTTCTCGTTCAGTACGTAACTAGTGCAGGTTGTTTTCTTATTTATTGCCCCACGTCTTAAAGTAGTAACACAAGCAGTCATATCGTAATTCTTGCTTAGTTGAGTCTCCAGCATTGTTTCTCAGTTTCTAGCAGTGTGTATAGTATTTAGCAGCACGTTTTCTCTTGGGATTAAGTCAACATGGTCATATTATGCCCACTATCCATTATCTACATTTGATCCCTGAAAGTAGAAGATCAATTTTAACTTGGCCCTGCTGCTTTTAAATCCCTTAATAGTGTAGACTCTGGCTGCATCTGAGACCTCCTGTTCGACCCTCATCCTTTTGGGTATTCAGGCTGTGACACCATTTGCCTTGTAGGGAATCCGTCATCACTCACATGTTACTTTGGCAGGTGAACTGTGGTTTTACTCTTTATTGCCGAAGGTAAGGAACTTGCTCCCTCTTGACTCTGTCTGTAATCATAACACACACAGGTGTTTTCTTCTTCCAGATGAGCTTAAGTTGGTTTATCTGGAACATTTTCTACTCTTACAGTCAGAAATGTCTGACTCATTTTATGAAGATGGCTAACAGATTTTAATTAGGATCCATGTCAAGGCCTCTCAGTATTGTTTTCAGTATTCAGCGTGTAGTGGAATCCCCCAGGATGCAAAATGAACAGGGTAAAGTTTTGTTAGTAAATCAGGACTTCAGATGCCTAAAATGTTTACTATGTACCTGCATGCTGTAATAAGCCTGATTTATATAGATGTTGAACATCTGCTTTTCTGGCTGAAATTCATGAGTCCTGACCATGTATGGCATCTCTAGAACATCACCCAGTTGCTTAAGGGAACAGATTTAAATCTTACTATATAGCAGCACTAATCAGGTAGAACTTCATTTTTTCTGGTGTTGCCCACACTGCAAGTAGTGGGAATGGATTATTAACCTAACATCAGGCAGCGGAAATAAAAACATGGGTGTATATTTACCCTTAAGGCCCTTAAGTTATTTTTACTGTCGTTGTTGGACTTCTGCGCATCTAATAATTTTGTTGTTACTGAACTTCAGCCTGCCCTTCAGTCTTACATACCCTGGTTTGTACTTCCTTTCTTTGGGTATCCAATTATACCTGCACAATTAGGATCTTTATCTAGTAAAGCTAATTGTTGTACTCAACATCGATCAGTGAAAATAATGATGTGGGCACTGTTAGGGGCTACATCTTCTCTCTTATTCTACAACCTCACAAGGTTATTTTGGAAATAAATGTTTATGAAGCACTCAGATGCTATAGTGATGAGCATCATAGAAAAACCCACAAGGAAGCTTGTAATTCTGTCTTCAGAGCATGGTTTGCATAGAATACAGTAAATAAGGCCTAGGGCCACACATTGAACACTGAGGAGAAAACAAAATATCAAATAGCTGTTCATTAAGGCAGTATTATCTATCACATGCAATAAATGAGGCAGGAATTCCAGTGGAATGGTTTTTTTGCTTTGCAGTGCTCACCTTTGCAATATTAGTGCTTTTATTTTGCATTGTTCTGGATGTAATTTCTTATGATCTGCTAATGAAAACAAAAAAGTCAGAAAGATGGTGTCTTCCTGAAACCAGCATAGTTCATTGGAAGACATATAGTTTTAGGTTAACTACATATATTTTTGCCATTTGAACTAACAGAGTAACTAAAAGAAATCCACTATGTGCTCCAGCATGAGGAGAGGATAGGATTGGATATTACAAAAAAGTTCTTCACTGACAGGGTGGTCAAGCACTGGAACAAGCTCCCCAAAGAAGTGGTCATGACCCAAAGCTTTTGGTGTTCAAGAAGCGTTTTGACAACGCTGTTACATATATGGTTTAACTTTTAGGTTGCCCTGTGTGGAGTCAGGAGTTGGAGTCGATGATCCTCATGGGTCCCTTCCAGCTCAGGATATTCTATGATCCTACAATTTGCCAATAACCTTCCCAGCTTTGCTGATAGCAGGAGAGTAGTGGGAATCAGAATTTGTGGGAGCCATTCCAATTTTTGGAGGGAAATTTGCTATAGTGGGAAAATATCTCTCAGTTCTGTTTCACGGTGTGTAAATAGTCTAGTCTGTCCCCTCTAGTCTTTTCTCCCTTTTCCAATACTTGTCTTCCCAGTGCCTCCCACCTGCTTGCTCAGCCTGTCAGTATTTCCCACCAGCTCCATTTCCAATCTCTTTTCCAACACTAATCCTCTATATGCATCTTAGCTACTTAACAGATCTAGCTCCATTTTCTTAACTCCTTCCTTGCCATGTTTGTTCATATCAAAACAGGCTCAGAGCCTTCTAAATTTGGACCAGGTGATTTGAAGTTCTCTTCTTTTCTCAGATTATGAGAATAGCCCAAATCTTCCTGGCTCCTAGACTAATCAATCCTAGAGTCATCACTATACTTATTCTTAGTCCCAGTGTCTTTGCTTCAGTCAAGTGACTCCATTCCCCCCTCAGCCCTCTGCAGTTCTTTGCCTCATTCTGTTTCTCCTACACAAAGCCTAGTTCATACATCCTTCCTCCTCCAGGGTACCAGACAGGTCACTGGAAGGCATGTGATCAGGCAAGTGGCTGTTGTTAGTTCTGGTTATGACATACCACTGACCTAATGCAAATTAGAGGTGCAAATGCAAGCTCTGGTCAGGTGCCAGCAATCTAGCAGTACTTCTGCATGTTTTAAATAGAATCATTAAGATTTTTTTGCTAGCTGTCCTCTAATGAATTTCTACGAGGCATGTGTAAATTTGAGTTTTAGTCAAAGATTCATAACTTAGTTAAATGAAGGCAGGTTTGAGCAGAACAGTCTAAAGAAAAGGCCATAGGAATTTTTTCATATGGGCAATGTAAAAGTGTCCCTACCACACTTTTGAGAACAGTTAAACCAGTTCGAATGAATTGTCCCAGAAATTCAGCCTGCGACTGATACCATAGACGTAACAAATCTAAAATCTTGTTTGCAGAATGGAACATATGATACTCCATAGATAAAAAGAATGTAAAATTGGTAAGATTTTTAAAATTTTTTTGTAAATAAATAATTTACTAAAAATATGTACTTTTAGTCTATGTTATACTTCACAGTAATCTGTTCCAAAATTAATTTCCTGCTATGCTGGTCAATATTTTTCTACTTAATCTTAGTACTTACAAAGATACTATGTCAGTTAGCAACAGCAACAGAGCAAGATGAGGAAGAAGAAAATCTTCCCTGCAGTTCATGTTCTGCACATTAGGTGAGGCTTTTTTCCTGGCAAGTGATGCAGCCTGACTGCTGGAATAAAACAGTCCCATAAGTTTCCCACTAGTGTTACCAGAGACTCAACAGCATATACATCTTGTGTACAATGACCAGATGTCCTTCCAAAATCACATTAAAATTATTTCATTATATTAGCAGATTGATGTCTACTGTTCCCATTTCATTCTTATTATAAGCCAGGTGAGCAGGTTGAATCCATTTTAGGGAAACATGTGGCCCTCATCATATATGTTACCCAGGAAAGTGTTGGCTAACAAATTGTGCACCAGTGTCAGAAGGGGATGGGGCTCCTCAATACTAATTCCTTTTCAAATTGCACCAGTTTTGCCCTGGTTAACTAATATCATTATATTGTTGTCACTCCTGACATCCACAGGAATAACTGAGTAAAACCAGGAGTCCTGCATCTATTTATTTCTATGGACTGTTTATATACCTACCTAATAGTCTGAAATAATGTTTATTACTAAACCAGATTTCAGTAGTGGTAAATTTCCACAGATAGCATGCACTAAGTTTCTGATCAAGGTGGAGTGTAAAGCTCACTTTAATAACAAATGAAAAATATTACATACTGGATGAGTGGTAGAAAAAAGGAAGTATATAAATGCAGTCACTGGGACATTTATTTTGTACTGCTGGACAGGTCTACAGAGGTCTAGATTCCACACAGAGGCAGATATGGGTATAGACAAATTTAGACACATGGGTTTTGGCCTTTATAACTACAAAGAGATTTCTAGGGGGGGGCGAAAAAAAAAAAAAAAGACGGTATTCTGGTATAAATTTTAAAAGTTCTAAATTAGACATGAGGTGTTTGGCTGATTGGTCAAGTATAGAGTTGAATAACAGTGTACGCTCAAGATGCACTGACATTTTTGCATCATATGGCTTTTCAGGTATTGCATCCTTAAGAATGAGCGAGGGTCATGTAGAAAGCTGGTATGGTAGCTGAATGTCTTCAGCTAGCATTGGCACTTGTCAATAAATTTCCACATTGTTGATATATATGTGTCATGTGCCAAACGTCTTCGACTGATATTAACATAAATGGGAGAGCACTTGTTTTACCCAAGACAACAACATGTTTCTCCCGTCTTTATTACTGCTAAATGCTTCTTCTAGAAGTATTTCTTGAGATCTTCGTAAGGGAAAAGGGTTTGTTCTGTGACAGCAGATTTTCATACTGAATGACTTCGTATTTTCTGCTGACAGCTGTCCAGTGCTGACCACTGAAAGAGCAGAGTATTTCAAGAATTTTTTCTCTTGACTTGCATACAAAAGTCTTTTTCAAGGCTGTGCCTTGGACTGCCAACTCTGGACAGATTCACACAGCTAAAAAGTTTGGGCAATATTTTTTTAAACACTGCAACAAGTCTGAAGCAATTTCTAAGGGGAAGAACTGTATTGGTTTTGTGTGGCAAGGTTTTGGTAGCGGGTGGGGTTACAGGGGTGGCTTCTGTAAGAAGCTGCTGGAAGCTTCCCCTGTGTTCGACAGAGCCCATACCAGCCGGCTCTAAGACAGACCCGCCGCCGGCCAAGGCCGAGCCAATCAGCGATAGTGGTAACGCCTCTGTGATAACATTTTTAAGAAGGAAAAAAAGTTGGGACGACGGTATTCAGCAGCCGGAGAGAGGAGTGAGAACATGTAAGAGAAACAACCCTGCGGACACCAAGGTCAGTGAAGAAGGAGGGGGAGGAGATGCTCCAGGTGCCGGAGCAGAGATTCCCCTGCAGCCCGTGGTGAAGACCATGGTGAGGCAGGCTGTCCCCCTGCAGTCCATGGAGGTCCACGGTGGAGCAGATATCCACCTGCAGCCCGTGGAGGACCCCACGCCGGAGCAGGTGGGTTCCCGAAGGAGGCTGTGACCCCGTGGGAACCCCGCGCTGGAGCAGGCTCCTGGCAGGACCTGCGGATCTGTGGAGAGAGGAGCCCACGGAGCAGGTTTTCTGGCAGGACTTTTGACCCCGTGGGGGGCTCACGCTGGAGCAGTCTGTGCCTGAAGGACTGCACACCGTGGAAAGGACCCATGCTGGAGCAGTTCGTGAAGAACTGCAGCCCGTGGGAAGGACCCACGTTGGAGAAGTTCGTGGAGGACTGTCTCCCGTGGGTGGGACCCCACGCTGGAGCAGGGGAAGAGTGTGATGAGTCCTCCCCCTGAGGAGGATGAAGCGGCAGAAAATAACGTGTGATGAACTGACCGTAAACCCCATCCCCGTCCCCCTGTGCCGCTGGGGGGGGTGGTAGAGAATCCGGGAGTGAAGTTGTGCCCGGGAAGAAGGGAGGGGTGGAGGGAAGGTGTTCTGAGATTTGGTGTTATTTCTCATTACCCTACTCCGGTTGATTTGTAATAAATCAAGTTAATTTTTCCCCAAATTGAGTCTGGTTTGCCTGTGACGGTAATTGGTAAGTGATCTCTCCTATCCTTATCTCGACCCACAAGCTCTTTGTTATATTTTCTCTCCCCTGTCCAGTTGAGAAGGAGGGGGAGTGATAGAACAGCTCTGGTGGGCACCTGGCATCCAGCCAGGGTTAACCCATCACAAGAACAAAATGTTCTCTAGGTATGTCCAGGGATATTCTCTTACAGGAAGATACTGTGGGAAAATGTATCATTTTGTGCCATCTAGCATTTTCCACAGACAGTATCAGTCTTTGTAAGCAAAGGATAAAAGTTATCCCTTGCAGGAATAGGTTAGTAATGTAAAAAGTAGGAAAAAAATCCTTCAGAGGAAAAGAAATCCTCCTCCTTCATCCTCTTTCAGTTCAGACATTGATGAACTGGTATTTGTCCTTACTTGTGCCTTTGCCATGTAAGCTGCACTGGAGAGGATATTATTTGTTATTTTTCTGGCACTATTTGGAGCACCAAATAATTTCTGGATGGCATATCTGTATGTTCACACAGTAGTCTGCAATAGGTTGACATTCATTCTATGAAATTATTTATTAGAAGTGCAACTTAGTGTTTTTCTCCTGCTTTTTCTTCAACCTTCTTGTCTTAAACTCTCTCTTATTTTCTCTTGCACATTTTCAGTCTTTCTGTTCTATTTTCAGTGCTTGTTGGTCTGTCTTTCCGTCCCCCTTTTTTCCCCATTCCTTACTTTATAGTTATTATATTTGCCCATTTTTCATCATGTTTTCCGTATCTTCAAGAGAGCTTTAGCTTGTTCATCCTAATACGTTCTTCACTTTCTATTTACTTTTTTGTTTTGTTTCGGTTTGGTTTTTTTGTTAGACCTTCAAATCCCCCTCCTTTCCATCCCTTAAATCCATCAAATTCATCATCTTCCAGCACATTCTGGAGCCCACTCCAAGGCTTTACTCCTCTGGATTCATGAGAAGTGCTCTGTATCCTGAAGGTAGCAAGGAGGACCCAGAGATATGAGCTTGATCTGGCACTGCAGTACCTCAAAACAGGTGAATATTCTGAGTTAGTGGAGGAGATGCTGAACCAACAGCTAGTTCAGGAAAACAACCTAATCTGAGTTTTACTTGTTAAAATCCCATTAATTTCCAATAACCATTAAAAAGATAAAATAAAAAGGAAAAAAGGAGAAGGCAACCAAACATATAGAACAGTGAGTGTCTAATCTCACACTTGAAATGGATATTGTATTTTAATTCTAAGACCTACACTCTGATCATGTAGCTAATGTCATACCTTAAATGGAGACATTTGTGGAGCAATTTTAATTCTGTTAAGTCAAATTTTAGTACATGTTTCTAGTACCTGTTTAAGTACAGTTCCTCTTCTTTGAGGAATAAAAATAACCTCAAAAAACTCATAAAGGAACTTTAAAAAGTAAATAAAAGTACTACCCAGGTAATCACATTTTCATATTATTTTCTGGCCATTGCAATACAGCACTGATTTTAGGACCAGAATTTACAAACACCTCTAGATCATACTTGGAAAAATAACACTGTATCTCAGCTCAGCCTGCTGGAGTTTGAAAACCTGTTTGTCCCATCTCTGTGACTGTGCAGAACTTCCATGGTAACTGGAAAGGTGAACTGTGGCCACCATATTATGCAAGACTTAATCTTCCCTCTTTTTTAATATAAGTTTCTAATGGTTTGTAAATAAAATCTGTTGAATGTGAACTGAGGTAATGTGCCTCTCCTGAATCTGCAGACTGCAGTGACCAGTGCCTCCTAACACTGTGTTTTCAGGTAGCAGTTTTAGAACTTTTAAGAGGTAATTTGTGTAAATAAAAGGACTTAGAAGAACATAAGCAGTTCAAAATAGTAATTCCAATTAGTTATATTCATTTTCAACAGCCCTACAGCTCAGACAAAATGGAAGTTTAAATATCAGTCTTACTGATCAGATTTAAATAGTTTTAAAAACAATACTTTTGCACTGAAATTTTTGAAGATGTATTGAGTAGTCACTCATCCAAATTCTATGGCAAACCAAGCTTACACCCCTTTTTGTTCCCTTTGGATCTCAGAATAGGTGCTGGATTGGCAGCCTGAAAAAGATGGTCTGCTACTGAACCATATGAAAGAGTGGTCTTAGTGTCATGTGTTCCAGTCTTGACCTAAAGAAAAGGATAAGCTTCATGTAAGTCCTTCCCTAGTGTTTTGATGGAGATAACCAATAAGGTTGCAGTTGTAATTGGGATAAGTGTTTGCTGGAATCACATTACCAAGGCCAAACAGCAGCTACAGGCAGGTGACAAACCTTCAGCCTCCTAGAGGTGAGAATGAATGCCTGTATGTAGTTCCTAAAGTATTTTTAAAGGGCATGTTGCTTTTAGGAGGAAAGTAACTGCAGTGGGACCAATTGTTAATGTAGGTCTTACTTACAGGGCCTTGAAAAGACAGGCCCTGAAAAGCAGTGTTTATTTATATACTGTAGCTAGACATACACTCGAAGTCATAATGAGGCAACTTAGTGGAATTTGTTTTAAATTTTTGTTCAAATTCAAAACGTTGTATGTTTTTCAGAAATTGATATTTCTCTTTAAACTCAAATACACTTGCCTGCTCTCACACTGTCATGCACACACATATTTCGTATTTTTTCTCAGGATGCCGTGTGAGCCATTCATTATTGACTTGTTCCTTTCCTTTGAAAGAATATCAGCCCACACAGTTAAAAAACAATTGTCTGTAGGCTTCATCCTCTTCATGCAGAAGTGTGTGGGTGAGGAGGATTTAACCCGGTTGTAAACTCAAGGAAATAGCTATCAATTCCCTCACTGCTGGAGATGGATTCAGGAAAAGTATCAAAATTAAAGGGAAAACGACAGTTTCCAACTTGAGAGGGACAGAGGAATGTGGTGAATTCTCAAGATTACTAGTGTGTTTGTGCTGTTTCTCCCATCTACCATATTAAGCATGATTTGTGTCCATTTGGCAGAGACTTTGACTGATCATGTGGCTTGCTAACAACTATTGTAGCTGGACTCCGAGTTGTGCTAAGTTTTGGAAGACTAAGTACTGTTACTGGAAATGGGTACATAGCTTTCAGACCACTTTGCACACATCAAACTCCCTAAGGACAGCCCATGTATTCCTTTCAAACCCCATGTTGCAAATAACGTAAAGCAAATTGTTAGCAGCTTTGTGGTAAAGGAGAATATTTCTTCCTGGTAGTCTTTCCTCTTTGCTTCATGTTGCTCTTTCTCATAATTCTCTTTCTCGGCATATGAGGGTGGCAGAACATAGGCTTACAGATAATTGAGCTTGCTGCTTGTTTCCTGAAGAGCTCCCACAAACATGTTTTTAAATCCTTGAATTTGGGTCACTGGCCACGAAGTTGCATATATTTGTCTAATATATATCACTTCTTTCCATCTACACTTACCAATTTTTTTCTCCAGAGTGAAATTCATCCAGTGTTTTGTGTTTGCTATAAATACACATCTCAGCTGTATTTCTATCCTTTGTGTCAACATTAAAATTCCCTTGTTCTATGTTTAGCTTGAATAATTACCAAACCATTTGCAATTAGAACTCTAGGATATGACCTCACACTGATTTATTCCTTCGTTTCTTTCTGTATTTAATACATTTCAGATACTGAAAATACCAAATCTTTGTCCTTTTATTTTGATGTTTATCAGTAATGGAAACATTCCAAAACAATCAGCCAAATACCTATGCTTTGTTCATTTATTGCCTTCTCTGAAGATAAATTGACTGTACTCAACTCTCTTCAGCATTTTTCTTCACCTAGATATTATTGCCTTGTGCAGCCACCCCAAGGTGACTGTTATCACTTAATTAAATCCTTGCACGCTGGGAAGAAAAAACAACATTGTTCGTTCATAACCCCAAGGAGGTGGTGTTTTTTTTTCTTTAAGCCACTAAGCTTTTTCCCTGCTTTATTAACTTATTCCTGGCTACAACAAGACATACTTTGTTGATGAGCAAAAGGTTGTATTAGCTTTTTATTTTCTGGGTAAACTTATCTTTTCTCTGGGAAAAAAATGTGGGCATTACAACAAAGAAAAAAAATGGGATCTCTCCAAACCCTGCAATTCTAGTAAAGGTCTGTGTAAACATCAAGCTAGTAAAGAGAAACAGGGGAGTAGCAGGAAGGAAATGAGAAAATAAAATGCAAACATAAAATTGGAACAAGACAAAAAAAGTAAGATGACGTGTATATACACAGAGAAACTACTGCAGTGCTAAGGGAAAATTGGCATAAGGAATAACATTTTTGAAGAGAAAAATATATCAGGGCTCTTTATATTACTGTCTAGGGCAGCATCTTTTTATTAGCCTCTTGGTTAATGTCCTCTCTCTGTCTATTGATTTTAGACTACATAACACTGTGCTCTTGCTTTTACCTTTGCATTTTTTTTCCATAGTGCACAATCCTACTTGAAAACTGTAAGAGGAAATAATGCAGCTGAGCCATTCATTGAATATGTGAGACCTGTGATTTGCTTTTATGTTGTTTTAAGCACAGTACTTTATATGAGAAAGTTCACCTGAAGCAGTGAGTTGCCAGAATATGTACAATGGTTTAGCTGCCTTTTTGCTCGTTTCTAGTCCATTAAACGTAGGACCAGAAAATACGTTTATCTACTCTAAAATTTGGGCTCAAGCAACCATATGTATTTGTTCATGATGCTAAATCATTTTGCCACCTGCTGTGTTCAACAAGCATTTACAAATAGTAAATGCTATTTAAAGCTGTAATATTTGCAAGAGCAGTTTATACTGTGATATCATTTGTACGAGAAGCATAACATTTTAGTGTGTAATAGGAAAGAGCTTTTAAGTAGTTAGATAATTATGATTTTTTAAATATTACTACTTGTAATGTGTAGACTATAATTATTGTAGGTCAGAGAGAGTAGTATAAGTTTGTACATGAACCACAAAATATTGATAGATTTGTACGGATTTGCTCCAAATCCAGCATGCCTGTTGTAGCACGTATCAGTAGTTAGTCTCTGGAAATTCCCTGTTCATGATAAAGTTTCAGAGTAAATTCTGGGATTTCTTTTTGTTCTGTGCATTTAAATTCTTGTCTGTAGCTTTCTGAATCAAATCATTAATTTTACAAAGTTTATACAGCTTAAATTTCTCTCTTTCTTAGCAATAAAAAAATCTTTCAGTTTACCTTCACAGATTCTGGGAATGCTTTCCAATCTGTGTGCAATGGATCTGCCATCCACAGTGATTTTGACCTATACTCTGTGTTTTTATCTAATCTATTTTAACTTTGAGGCCTGTAGACTATGTATAGATCTATCTGCACATCTTAATGAACATATCACAAAGGTATCTGAAGCCTCTTTTATTTGGAATAAAGGCAATAGCAAATGTATCAGTTATCAAGATTTTAGGTTTGGTTTGGTTTCAGATTACTATTAGAGAGTGGTTTAGGAAACACTGATTCTGCACTGAATTAAGTTTTGGTGTCAAAAGTGTGAGATTCCTCAGAAGGAGATAGTTTTGGCATCAGTAAGAGCTTTAGGAGTCGGCTGTAGGCAGAATTTGATATTTAAATTTGGGACAGTAAATTCAAATAGCTGTAGTGTGTACATACTTTCTATTTACTTTCCAAAACTGTTTTTTCAGATTTTTTTCCTTTTCTGGTGCGTTCCTAATTGAAAATTCTAGTTCTACATTTGCTGAATTGTATGATTTTTCATAAATAATTTTCATACCAGTTTGTGATATCAGTGGGTGGCCTAGTGACTTCGTTGCAGGATTGGGAAATGGCACAGGAAGCTTGTGAGGGAGAATTTTATTCTAACAATGTTTAGCTAGAAATCTGTGGCAAGATATATTACAGTTTCAAACAAGGATGCTTTAAAGTTTCATACACCATGAATGTACATCTTTTAGGATCAAAAAACATTCTGAATTTCTAAGCACTCTGGTGTGTTTATTTTATTCCCTGATAAAAAAGTAATTTAGAAATAAAAACAGTTAGTCTTAAGTACCATAGGAAATCACCTCTAGCAAGTTGAATTGTAGTCCTGCAAAGGATATTACTAGGCTGAAAATACTGTTTAGATTTTAAACCATAGTCAGAACTCAAACAGTCTTCTCAGATGTAGAAAACATTTGGTTATATTTCTGTTGCAGTTATCTTGTGTGTGTGTGCTCCTGCTCTTTCCCATCTGGTTTCAAACCAGAATCAGGGAAGGACTGATAAAACACCATTTCTTTTTCACTATAGTGACTGAAAACAGATTGAAGAAATTCAGATAAATGTCGGAACTCGTTAAAGCATGACCACTTAAATTTATTTATTTTAAGTTGGAAGGGTTGCTGCCAATTAAAATGGCAAATTTACATGCAGAAGTCTATCTATACTGCTTTCTGTGTTGTGTGTCAGGCAGCATGTTCATTTGGGCATGGTAACAGAACAGAATCTGAACTGGAAAGACGTTCACAAAGCAGCATAAAAAGCACTGTCAGCATCTAGTTGCCTGTTTGATAGGACAAGGGGTAATGGTTTTAAACTGAAAAAGGGTAGATTCAGACTAGATACAAGGAAGAAATTTTTTACAATGAAGGTGGTGAAACACTGGAACAGGTTGCCCAGAGAGGTGGCAGATGCCCCATCCCTGGAAACATTCAAGGTCAGGTTGGATGGGGCTCTGAGCAACCTGATCTAGTTGAAGATGTCCCTGGTCACCACAGGGGGGGTGGACTAGGTGACCTTTAAAGGTCCCTTCCAACCCAAACCATTCTATGATTCTATGATTCTATTTGATTCTGGCTCAAGGTAGTTTTCCAGTGATTTAAGGAAAGGGAAAAAGATGGGGGAAAAAAGAAGCTACTGGGACAAATAAAATGATGTTTGAGGAAATTCTGGTTTGTATTTTATTTTTTACAAAAAGGTTGAAGTTAAACTTGCACTAGAAGTTCTTTCATTGATGCGCCATGAGTAAGACTTGAAAGTACCCTGCATCAGGGAGAAGAGTCGTTGTCAAAATGCAACATTACAGGACCTCCAGCTAGCAGGAGCAGGAATTCAGAACTGCACAATAAAGATGCCCAGATAACTGATGACACCTGCCTGCAATTTAGACAACCGAGCAAACATGTGAGGTATTGCTTAGGGTCTAGAAGAAGACATTGCTCAAGGCAGGAGACAATTGCAGATATATGTGACTTTTTAATGGAGCAGAAACAAGAAAAATTTCACAATGGAAGCAGGAAAAGCAAGGATGCTACACTCACACTGTGTGTTTAAAGCAACATAGCAGAAAGAAATTAGAAGTGTTTCCTTGGTTTTCTCTGGGTGGTTCTGAATTACAAGAAAATGGTGCTAACATTTGGCAAGAGGAGGAGTTTTCTTTCATCAGTTCCATTGATGAAGGCAGCTTTACCACAGTCATCTTAGGGAGAGACTTTAACCTTCAGGTCTGTTACAAATTGGAGTGAAACGGATAGTAACAGTGCAGAGCAATCATGTCAGTTCCTACTTGGGACACGGGATACAACATATAGATTGTTGACATGTGCAATAAATAGCATTAGGGTTGGTGGTGTCAAGACTTATTTGGGGCTCTTTAGATAATGTGGTGTGTGGATTATTGGCACAACCGACAGCTACTGTACTCTGCAGTGTCAAGGATATCTTGAGCACCCTTTGATGAGCAGGTTATTGATACTTTATGCTGCAGCTGCTCCAGGGGACTCCTTAAGGGCATATCATGATAGTGTGACTGCACACTAAAACCCTGTGGTAAGAATACAGAGGAACATTTTCACATGGTTACTGTGAAACTGTCTTTAAAAGAAGAAAAAGATATTCTTCGTTGAAACCTTGTGTTTCTGGTGCTGTATGGACAAATCATAACCCACTCACCCCTCCCCACCCTAGAAAATAGGATTTTTATTATGGAAATACAAACAGACCCTTAATTATCACAGCAGTCAGAGGTGCCACTATAATATATTAGCTTGTATTTAAAAAAGAATATAAACCTTTTTCACTGAAAGAGCTGCTCTGTGCTGTTGATATGCTTGAATTTATGCAATGAGCTGGTAAACAGCAAAATCCATACTTATCTTTACCTACACAGGCATTAGAGGTGAGCTCAGAAAAGAAAAAAGGAAGCAAGCAAGGGAGGGAGGGAGGGAGAAGCACAGTATTTCCTCACAGACTAGGGTGAGATTAGAGTCCTGTTGATGGCAGAGCTACACGCTGTCTTCTCACCTGGTCTCCCATTCCAGCTGTGAAACAGAAGTGGAAGGTCAGCATAGCAGTGGTGTTTTATAGTGGCAAACTGAGTTGATTTCCTGAAATCATTCAGGACCAGACCTCTGATTCCATCAGGATAATTGATTTTCACATAAATGTGCATTCCCCACTTTTGTGTGAAATGTACTTCTGGAGTGAAGCACTGTAACCTCAAAACCCTTTAAAGAAGTACTGCAACCCAGCATAGAGATATCAACTTTACTGTGTAGAATGCAGATGTAGTGGATAATTACTTCAGGGGAAGATTTTGAAATATTTCTATTCTTAATGAAGTCTCTAACTTGTTTCAGGAAGTTAATTGTTTGTTTTTCTGTTAGTGCCAAATATTCGCAGTACTCCTGTGTTCCCTGCTCTTAACTGCACAGATGAGTGAATGGAAACCAAATCTTCTATTGGTACTCGAATAGCACAGCATAGTTTTCTGTAGATTTCCATCTTGTCTTCTGTTGACTTTTGTGTCTAAGTGCAGCCTGGCTGAAGCTATTTCAGTGCTCAGGGCATTTGAAAGGTCTCTGCTTTGTGATGTCTAATACTATAGGAACTCATAGTCCAGCTTTTACTGCTGCAAAGACTCTCAGAGGATCTCGTCTCCATTATCAGTCTGTTTTCACTAAACCTGTAGGAATTTCTCTGAGACCTCTGCCCACTTCAAATCTAGCAAAAACTAGCCATGGATTGGGATGTTGTTAGTAGGATAAAGACACACAGAGTAGAGGAAACTATTACATTGGAAGAACCACTTCACAATCCAGACCTGGAAGGGTTATAGTTTTGTGGGCTTTTTTTTGTTGTTGTTGTTTCATGCCCTATAAACCTAACTTTTAGTAACTAGCAGCTTCTGATTCATGCCAGTCCAGATTCTTCTTGTTTCAAGGGTCACAGGACTAAGGAGTCAAGTGGCAGTAACAGTTCTTGAGGCTTTTATGTACCCGTCTTTACTGGAAAAGCAAATGGCCACTTTAATTTAGTCCAGCTGTAATATGGATCCTAGAAGACTTCAGAGTGGACATCTGTGGAACTGCTACACAATCCCATAGGTGGAGAAAGAATTGGTATAGCAAATGGATCTCCTGCATTAGTACAAGGATTAATGACAGCTGGAGGAACTCTCAGTTATTAGGACCAGGTTCTGTCTTCTTTGCATTATAACATGGGATAAGAGGCTGAAGATAAGAAAACAGGGTTTTATTTTTTTCCATGTATCTGCTAAGGGTTACTGTTAGAAACAGCACTGGATTGAATGGATTTTAGATTTGTTCCTGATGTTCTGTGTTCTTATTATCTCTATATTCCATTGTCTATAAAGTATTCTCAATGTGTTCTTCTTTCAAGAGTATAAATCAGAATGATATGCTAGGCAAAGAACTCAACTCAATTTCTCATTCAAATCTATTTTGGTTGTCGGTATTGCCATCTAACAGATTAAATATGTTAAACGTAAGCCCCTCATGCTGTTCTTCTCTGAGCACAGCCTCTCTGCTTCATATGTAAGAAATTGTGTGATGCAGGTGAGAACACATGTACTTAGTTCTGGGCTAGAGGTCTAATTCCAGCAAGCCAATTGTCAGGATCAATCACCAGAGCATCTGAGTACCTACTGAATGCAGGTGTTATTTTAAGAGTGCAATTAACTCTATACCACAAATTCCTCCCTATAATTTTTTCACCTAGTTTTTCTGGACAACAGATATTTAGATACCTTTATCTGTTTACTTTCACATAGTGTCAGATTATGTAGATTGAAAGAAAAGCTAACCAAACATGCAGATATACAATGAATATAAGATCAATTTGAATGGAGCTTACATAAACTGAAATATTCATACATAACACAAAAGGGCTTTAAACTTGCAGCTTTGGAAAGTAATATTTACAACAATACTTATTGCTCCCACAATCAGTTGTGCTTGTATAGGTGCTTCTACTTGCACAGTGTTCCAGTCAGATCAGTTTCCCACAGTCTCTTGCTGTGTGGTCTGAGGTGCAGGACTCAGCCCTCATTCCGCCAACTCTCGCTATTTATCATAGCTCCTGCTACTGGGTCATCGTACTCTTTCAGTTGTGACACTTACGGTAGTAAATGTTATACAGGTGCATACAGTGTCAAGTCCTTTACTCAGGGCAGCACCGCTCAGTGCACAAATGCATGTGTGATTGGAATATTTGTACCACTGAAGGGCAGAAACTACTCGATATTCAAACGCTGTGTATCCAAAGCAAAGCCAGTCCACAGTCAGGTGTACACTTAATCCTGACCTAAAGCAATCACATTCTCAGGATAAGAGATATATAATGTAATCTCTGTATGATAAGTCTCATCCTAAATAGATATAGTTGATTGTAATAGATGGCATGCAGTTATTGGCATCACAATCTTGCTGTCCAAACAGTCTGGAACCAACACTAGGAATCCTATATAATTGAAGGGTAGGAGCTCATCAGGAATTGGCATCATAAAGATGAAAGGTCAGTGCTTTAATACACAACTCCCACAAAATTGAATTTTAATTAAGTGCAACAGTGTTGAATCCCTCCCTCAGGAGTCCTTTTTCTCCCTTTTTCTTTACACTAATATGTGTAGCCCTCCTCTCAGAAAAGAGAATAACAAAGACAGCGTATAAATATTCTGCCTAGTAAGACTTTAACTTCAGAGATTTTCAGCAGTGGTTAGTATAGCATGTACTAATGTAAATCAGTGTTTTGTTTTAGCAATGAATCATTTATGCAGAAGAATCGACAATGAAAAGTAGCATTTGTCAATGAGAACAGCAGTTTTTAACCTTTTTTTTTGTGTGTGTGTGTGTGTACCAGTGGATCCCAAAAATTGTCCATTGCGGGGTTAAATACTGTGTGGTGAATTTAAGTCTATAGACAGTAAGCTTACTTTTCTCGGTTACCTTTCACAGCCCTTCAAACAGTTCAGGTTGAAGTTGTTCAGAATGGATAGTTCAGATTGTCCAGACTGTTGAATAGTTCAGTTTTCAGTTTGAATAGTTCCAGTTGACATCAGTCAGATGGAAGACCAAAGACTGGAAACAACTGATACGGACACAGGGAATGTAGAGTTTACTGAACATCTTCTTGTAATAAAACTACTATAAAATTGTCTGATTGTCATGTAATAGATTAAGGTATCACTTACCATTTTCCACTTGTTCCAAAAGAAGCAAAGAAAGTAAACTCATACTTCCTATCTCTTACTAGTGGTTACTACTCACCTTGTAAAATATTTTACTCAAGAGAGGTTGCCTCCTCACTGTCATTGAAGAACAGTCCAAGAGCTTCGAGTTGTAGCAGGTCATCAGACAGTTAAAATTTTAATGCTGTGGAAGCCTAACATGTAGGTTAAAATAACTTGCGCAACCAGTTGACTTCAGCGGAGCTAACTCTGTACTGGGTAAAGCATCAGACCGCTTCTAACATTAATTCCCTCAATGCGCATCAGTGTGTCTTCTACATGAAAACCTGCATGAAGAATTGCAGCAGTTCAGCCCAGCAATTTAGATCAGTTAATCAAACAGAAGCATAATAATGAGCAGAGATATAGAGGATATAGCAAAACAGTGCAAGGACTTGACCAAAAAATTTCACAGCGATAATGAAAGATCATGTGGCTTCTATCATGTGACTCAATTTTGTTGTTCTTATCTGTATTTTGGCATTGATACAGTTGTCTGCATGTTATATGAAGGGGTGTGCAGAAAAAAAAATAATTACCCTGTCATAAACTGGGTGCAGAATAAGTGCAAGCTGCCTGTCCTGGATTATTTTTTTTTTCACATTAGTAAGGCTCACTATTTCTCTCTCCTAATAGCATTGCAGTATAACCCAAGGATTTTTTTTTTTCCCCCCCTGCTGTGATGCCAACTTTTCAGCAAGTCTAATAGCTTTCTTGGTACAGTTCCCTCTATGCAGTCAGGATGGTTTGGGATTTTGCAGCAATAGAGAATGGCCTTCTAGAAAAAAAAAAAAAAATGCTATCTACAAGGCAGAGATCCCTAAAAGTCATTTATTGCTTTTGTATACAAAAAATTGTCAAACTCTTAATCTCTGACTTTTTCCTTGAGGTCCCATTGCTTAGAGATTTGTAATCTTTCTGTGATTCTGAGGCTCATCTCTCATACTTGTCAATGTATTATCAGTGAATAAACCTGGGAGTATTCCTTAAGAACCCAACTGCCACCTTTTAACATTATTCTTGACTCTAAACTTTTCTCCTCTACACTCTCCACTTTTGCAATGGTTCTGATCTGGAACAAAATCTGTTTTTTCTAATCAAGTAGTAAATCTGCCCCTGCAAGTTTTTGCTGCTTTGGTTACATAAACATACTTATTCTGTAAGTCTGGCAAAAGATGCATCAAGGGAATCAGTCAAGTTTACTCTTCCTCCTTCCTTTCTTGGCTTTGAGCTATAAAGCAGACCTCCTTATTATTGACACATTTCTTTTTTGGCACTTCCTTGTTGTCATAAATTGCATCCTGACCACACAAGCAAAGAGCGCAAAGATGACAAATTAGGAAGCTGGCATCAAAGTCCGTTCTAACCACATCCTTTGAGCTTGCCCTCTTACCTCATCTTTCTTACTGTAGTTGTTTTGGTGCCAAATCATGTTGCTTTGTTGCCAAATATGCGTCATTGATTCACAAGGAGTCTATGGTCATGTGACCATATAACCGTTATGGTGGACTGTGATTAAACAAATGGCCATGGTATAAGAATTGAAAACAGGGTATACTATGTGGTTGATGGTGGGATTTTTACTCAATAATAAAAAGCTTGTAGCCCAAGGAACGCTGCAGTAAGTCCTAAGCCTTTTTATTTTATTTGGACTTTTGTTTTGTTTTGTTTTCAGCAAGGGATTAAAAATACTGTAGAGGAGGAATAAAGCTTTTAGAGATTTTTGTAAGTCAGTAGATGATCAAACTTTAGTTGCTCATTTTTATTCATGTGTATCAAATACATGCCACGTAAAATCCTATTTCCAGGAATAATACTCTGGTTGTCTCATAGTACTTAATTGTGAAAGCCCAAGGTCAGATTTTCCACCTAAGTAGTTATGCTTTTGTATATTTGTTGGTATTGCTGGAGGATATTACTCTGATATCTTAATAGTGAGAGCACAGTAGATGGGCATTGAGGCTTTGAATCAGATTTCTATTAGCCACTGTTTATGCCTTTTATTTCATTTTAACCCCCCAGCCAAGAATGGTTGCCATGTTGAAATGAAACTTACTTTTTTGTTGCTATCTTTAGTAAATCATGTTTTTTAAGCCATGCTGTAACACAATAAATAAATTATGCAATAATATGTTTATTATAAGAGAGGGACTATTTGCTTTCGTAAATGTCAATTGCATCCAATACTGCCTCCTTTTTAAAAAAAAAGTAAAATATTTTTGCTGTTATTGAAAGTTGTATGTCTAATTGGTGACAGGCTTTGTCCTCAAATTAATGCTCAGCTCCAGTTATAATATCTTTGTGTCATAACAGTGAAAAATTCTAATTAAGATGATCTGTTTGACAGGAAAAAGTTTAGTGTATCAATTAATCTGTTTTATCAGGGGGAGTATTCCCTTCGCAAGCCCCTATCTCCCGATCAGAGCCTGAATGATGAGAAAAACATCACAGATGCATGCTGCATTGGACAAAGAACACATGCATGCATTTAAATCATCTATATCTTACTTTTTACTGATGTAATTGTGAAATATGTTCTTTTTGCATTCATAATTAGGGGGTGGAACAGATGGTGAAGGCTTAGTTTAAAATACTCTGTCATTAAAATAACCTAGCCTACTGGTAATTCTTCACTCTAACTGGAGTTTAGGTCAGGGTAACAGGGGTTTTTGTGGCATTGGAATACACTAGAAAGAATTAGGGACTTCATGGATAGTATGAAATATGAGGATATTCTCCAGAAGGACACTGTAGTAAGACTCCAGTGAATTAAATTTGCCTGTAGTGGGAATATGCAAAAATGGCTGGGACAAAATTCCTCTGACAAATATAAATCCATTTAGTACAATGCATTATACATTAGTGCATATTCGGTCAAAGTGGTACAGTGGATTTCATATCCTGAGAGGAAATAACCTCACTATTCTACAAATACTGTAAAAGGCACTTAGTATTTTGGGTTAAAAACCTGTGCTTTACATTTTCAGATTATTCTGATGTCAGAGGATATAAATTATAATTATTGGCATTATTATTCAGAGGTGCTGTATCTAGTGACTTTTACATCTGAGTCTCACTTCCTTCATGTCTACCACATTGACTTGCTGGTATGTGACAAAGGAAATCTTGTATCAGTCCTGACTGGCTAGTTTAGAACAGTTTTCAGGAATAAGAAAACTGGCTCAGTAAATCAGATACTTGCATGTCTTTAAAGCATTTATTTTAGTGTTTCCTCTAAGATTTCATTCTCTAACAGCTTTGAAGAAAGCATATAGATTTCAGCATGGTATTATGAAAAATCTTCTCAAGGAGGGGCAAGCATTAACTTTTGTGTCGGTTCTTTTTCATCTTAATCCAACCTTGGTTAATAATCAGAAAATTCTACATAGTGGGTAAGAAGATGTAATTAACCCTTTGACCCCAGAATCTTAATTGGCGCCTGTTGAAAACAGTGGGGCAGTTAAAAAAAAATAAATTAAAAAGTAGCCTGTGGTGATTGAAACAGCATAATACATAATGGTTTTCTGAAATAAAAAGTACTAGGGAACTTCAACTTTAATCATATTTTGCATAAAAACAGTTAAGTGTAGGTTTAAACAAGAAGTTGCCAGTCTTCCTTAAATTGGATCATGCTCAAAATTGGCATTTGGGGTCACCCTGACCCTTCTTCAGCAGCCGCACTAGATGGGATAGGATGGAGTTTATGACAGTCAACTTCATTTATAAAAATAAAAAAGAAATTAACTCAAGAATATTTTCCTAACAGAAGACACTCTCTACCTTTATATTCATGGCCTCTGCTTCAATGAAAATAGGATGTGTTATGAAAAACCAGTTACCTTTGCAGGCCCTATTTCTATATTATAGTCGATGGTAACTGTGGAACATCTGAAACACAAATCCTATCTGCCTTTGAACTACAGTGAAACTGTTCAGAAATTCTGGCTGGAAATTACACTGTGGCACTCATTTTAAGAGAGATTTGAAAGCTGACTAAATCCAGTACGCTTCTCGCATTTATTGTGTCCTTAGTTATATATAGGTAACATGAATAACACTTCCAGAGATTTCTCATTAAAACAAAATTGTTTGTAAATAGGTAGTGTACAATGGTATCACATACTCTTCTTCAGTATATAGCATAAACTCTGTTATGTTGTCTGCTACCCTCTCTGAAGTCTGCTGCTCTCTTGGCATGCACAGAGGACATACGCTTTATGAAAAATTGAAAAATTTCAACACGCATTACTTAAATAATAAATATTCATAAATAATACCTATGAATAACGAATGAGACAGTCCTTCAGAACTACTATTTGACCTGTATAAGAAACAACAACATTGTCACAAAAGTGGTCCATCTCAGCCCTTTCATCCTGGTGGGAGGAACTGCCTTGCATTGCAAGGTGGCTATTTCTCCCACTATTTTTATTGTCATTTTTCTTAGCTATTAGGACTTGAGCTTAGTACCTGGCACCTTTGTTCTAATGTCTTTGTATTTGGGGCATGGAAGTAATTAGCTGTTCCATTAGCTGTTAATCAGTGGCTTTTTCAAAATACAATTAAATACATTGTCTGACTTTGCTCTATTGACCAAAGTGCTGGATTCAGTCAGTATTTGTACCCAAGCATAACTTCAGTGAGGTGGGAAAGGAAATGGAGAAGGACTGACCACGACTTAGTAGTCTTGGTTGGCATAATGAACTAATTTTATGGCAGGGGAAGTGACTAATCACGCAAGAAGCCAAAGTAGTTGTGGGTATGCTGCATTGGCCCTGCCAGTCCATCGGTGGTGCCTCCTTAGTACCTCCCCTGTAAAACTAGGAGGCAAAAGTAAGGAATAGTCTCCCAGAAAGAAAGTGAAGAAAAGGGTAAAGAATTAAAACTATTTAACTGAAAGGAGAGAATCAGAGTCAATGGCATGGAAAAGTAGCAAGTGCTTAAAATGTCTAACACTTCTCACTTTAACACTCTTCCCAGCTGCTGATGACTTTCCAAACTTTAGCCATGAAGGTTGAAATTTCTTTCTACAGTTGTGTCGACCAGAGATAGTTTTATTTATTTATATTTTTCCAGCAAAACTGCTTTCAGCCAATTCCAAAACAACACTGAGGAAAACAGTACTGATTAAGCAGAAATAAAAGCTTTCTTCAAACTTTTCTTTCATTAAGAAGACTGAATTCCTGAATAAGATGATGCATAGAAAAGAAGCAGGAAAGCCATCAGTGACTCAGAGAATTATTTGTTATTGTTCTTACAAAACTCTATCCAGATATGCCAGATAATTACACACTAATGCAGTGTACTTAAAAGACCAGATCATAAATGTGCTCCAACTGTATGTAACTCACTTGACTAAAAGAGCAAGGGGACCACACTAAAAGCCTGGATATGTAAAAAACTGGGAAGAGGAAAGTTGTTTTTATATGATATACACAAATAACCTGTGAAACTTCTTTCCTGAAGATATCATTGAGCCAAGAACATAACAGGATTAAAAAAAAAAAAGTCTTGAGCACAGCAGTTATAAAAAGTAATTGTAAGGAATATCAGATATCATGGTCATGCCAACTAGTAACAACCTTAGCTTAGAAAGAAACTTCTAGTAGGCTTGTCATTACCTACATAACCATTATGGATATTTCAAACACTGTTCTGAAGCATCTAGGTACACACTGTCAGACCCAGGAAAACTGACCACATCAGATAGGCCATTAGTCTGATTCAGTATGGCAATTTGTTGTTGCTTGTGGAGAATGGCATTCTAGCAAGAACATATATAGATGGCCAGGGAATCAGGGTGACGGTTCTCAGTTTTATTTCTAACAGAGGATTAAACCAATTTCCTCAAAGGAACATGGGACAGAGCATCAGGAAAACTTAAACCAAGACCTTTAAAGGTTTACTCTTCTGATCTTTCTGTGACGGGGAAAGTGGATAGTAGCAAAAGAAATGATACATAGTGGGGGAGATCAAATGTGTAAAGGTTTTTATTGTCCTTGTATGGATCTAAGTTTGAATTTCACTGTTCGATATTTTCCACCTGTTATTGATGTTAAAATTCAAGGAACTGATGTTAATCATTTCAAAAGAAATTATGATGATTTATAAGAGGCCATAAATGGCTTGCATAATATAAATGTTTTTACATGAAGGAAATCTATGCAGATTTACATTTTTATTATTTCATAAATATAAATTAGAGTCTTTCTTTAATGCAGTGTCTTTAGTGAGGGTTTGTTTTCCAATATGCGGTTTATTCTTTTTAGAAAACACAGATTTTTGAACTAATTCCACCACCTACTACATCAGAGAGAGGTGAACACTTGCCAAAGACAGCTTCTGACCAGCAGTGTGTTAAAAATTAATCAAGAAGCAGAATAAAAAAATTAAAAACCCTCAGAAATTACTGTTCTGTATTTGAAAAGGAGTGAAATGATTACATGACTTTGTCATCATATATCTCCATCAAATTTGTGTGCATCTCTTATTTTTTCATCCAAAACCAGGTTAATCTCTCAAATGCTACAGTTATATTTTTACTTTACACATACCTTTATCCCAAGGGGATATTTGGGATGGGACTTTCTGGGACTGTTTCTTGTTCATCGCAACATTTGGAGTGTTTCTGATTTTCTGAGTTGTTTCAACATTTCTAATTTCTGGAATTTTGTGATTTTACTTTTGCAATAGTGAATGCTTGTTTGAGAATAATCAACCTCATAAAAAGCATAAAAGTAAAGGCAAATATAGTGTATGAAAGACAGTTTCTTCCTAGTGAATATTTGCTCTTATTCCTAGAGGTATATTTCTGTCTTCATGTGCAGTGATTTAGTCTGTGTGTCAGTTTAGAATATAGTCCTTTGTTTATTAACTGCACTCATGTTTCAAAAGGTATGCATTAATCTGTGTAGTCATATTTTGATTTTTGCAGTTGCAGTGGAAACTTGAACCTGTCAAAGTAAAATCTGATCTAGAGTTTTACACCAGAGGGATGAAATTCGTAACATTTCTATAGACCTAAGCTGTAAACATATTTGACAGTAATCTGCTGATTGGCTTTGTTTATTGTCTCACAAAAGGAAAATGGTGTGTGTGTGTGTGTGTATGTGCGTGCGCGCGTGCGTGTGTGTGTGTGTAATCCTCAATTAATTAACAAATTATTGAGGTCCATAGTGGTTTGAGTGATAGTGGGATTTTATTTTCTCTTCTTCAGTTTTTGGAAGTGGAAATTCTCTGCTTTGATTCTGAGGGATGGAGGGGGAATCTTCCTACATAGCATTTGATTGGAAGGTTACTTGTTTTCCATATTTATTTCTTCCTGTAAAAAATTGAACAATATTTTATTTTTCTGTATTTCTTCTGTCATTCAAATGAGATAAATTTTATACAGTATATGACAGATGTAAGCATGACAATAAGTCCTTGAACTTTGGAATATACTCATATGCTGTTTGTTAATATGTAGACAGAATATAAAGAAATTGTCTTAAGGATTCAGATTAAAAACACTCTCATAGAAATCAGAATGTTTTCCTCAGTTTGTTCTGTGATGCCTTTGTTTGAATCTATTTCTATCTGGAATTTAGAATTTTTTATTAATCTATTCACTTTTTTTTTTCCCCCTTACTCTGTAGTCCCTGGATGGATTTGTATTTGCACTAAATCAAGAAGGAAAATTTTTGTACATTTCAGAAACTGTCTCCATCTATTTAGGCCTGTCCCAAGTAAGTACATGCTTTCAATTCTAGAACATAATTGTGTATGATGCGTTCTTATGTTTATCGTTCTTAAAGAAATAATAATTTGGTTTCTGTATTTTGTGTGGATTATTGAATTAGTTATTTAAAGTTGCATCTGGTTCATCCTGAGAAGTAATTGAAAAACGTATCTACCAGTATTGGACGTTGAGATAAGACAAACTTGTACCTGAAAACTTTTTGCCTTGAAGGATCATTATTAATTTATTGAGAACAAATGAAGTTTCTTTTCTCAGTTGTTTTGAACTTTAAACCTCTGTACCTGATAGGAAAGGGACACACTAATAGTACTTCCCTTGTGTCCTATTACTGGATGTTTATGGAGTACCCTGCATTATCCAGGGAGCTGACACGATGACAGGGAGTCATTTGGAGTCAAGAAATGCTGAAAGAGACCATTAAAATGTCTTGCAGGGAGGGTTCCAACAAGGACACATTTTGCCACACTCACAAATGCTCACTAATATGAAAAGACAAATTTATAAAATACAATAGTTTAATTCTTTTTTCATTTAATTGCTGACAACTGTTTTTCAAAGATTAAAAGGCAGGACAAAAGTGGGGGGAAAGTTGCTTGTTGATGCTTATTCCTAATCCTGCAGCATTCAGAAGTATTTAGGAAGGATAGCTTCTTTCTGCATGTACTTAGAAATGCAACAGAAAGATTTTGCATGATGATTTTCAGAGTAGGATAATCTACTTCTATTGCAGTCACCCTGAGGAGAAAAAGAAAAACTGAGATAATATTTATTTCAGCTCCTTTAAATTGGGACCCATACTACTATGAGGAGACAACTATTAACACTGGCAACTGTCAGTTTTGCTGTACCCCAACAACAATGAAATGGGAAATTTTAACATTTAGTGCATAAAAAAGACTAATTTTAAATATTATCTGGTGAGAATCTGAATAGAGGTTCATTAACTTCTCAAAGAACATGCAAGCGATTGGCTGTAATAAGTTCAGTAATTGTTATTTTTTGCTGGCTTTAGCAAACCAAATGATAGAAATGGAAACAGAGCTGTTTCTAACTCATATCAGTATTCTTGTCTCTCATTAAAGTCCCTCGTTTTGTAATAGACTTTAATCCCTGCCTTAATCTGTTTGGGAGTTAGTATCAAGAATCTCAAATTTTGAAATTGGTGCGCCACCATGTTGCTAATACAGTAAAGAATCGGAACTTTAATGTTTATTATTGTCTTATGCTCATATTAATCTGTTTTATGCATAGTATC
The DNA here is from genome assembly GCF_026419915.1 of Harpia harpyja. Lineage (NCBI taxonomy): Eukaryota > Metazoa > Chordata > Aves > Accipitriformes > Accipitridae > Harpia > Harpia harpyja. The sequence continues at coordinate 53,704,456 of NC_068942.1, forward strand.
CAACGAAGTTTAATAAGCCAGTAAAGAAGAAGGATGGATAATTAGTTTAAGCAGGTAAATGCTAATTAGGAAACTCCTGAAAGGCATCCATTATACAGTAGCTTAAAACAAATTTTACAGCCCTGGTTAGTGGCGTAATCCAAATTCTGTCAAGGCAACTGCATTTTCTGTAATTGAGATGTGTATGTTTGCTTTGCATAACAGATGGCTCTGTATGCTTAGACTGATAGCTAGGAAAATAATAATTGCATTATTCTGGCCAAAAGAATATTAGCTCTTGGGTTTTGGCCATTTCAGTCAGTCCTCCTGCCAGCACAGCATATGCACATATATGGATTGGATTTTCAAGGAAATTGATGCATCTGGAATAGTGTGGCCATCTGAAATATCATCTGTTCAAGAAAAATTTGGCTTTAACCCTATGCTAGTCTCTTGTTAAAAACATTTTCTGCCACTGTCTTTTTAACTATAGGATTTGGTAAATCTTTCCTTACTCTGAACTTACATCATGTTGTTAAGACTTCATACTTCATCTGGATCCCCATATACATTTCAAGCAAGGGTTCAGATAAATAAAGCAATTGTCTTTGCATGTTAGAGTGTTTGATATACTAGGACAAATGTTTCCTTGTGTTCACTACTGAAAGTATTGATGGAAAAACTACCAAAAAATCAGAACCCGGACTGTGGATTTTAATACAATAATAGATGAAATCTACTGAGATCTACTAAAATATCTGTGATTTTTGCTGTTCTTCTCTTCTGTCTTTATGGAGACATTTTGTATTTCTCAGACCTACTGTATTTATATTTTTAATATATTGTTCTCTTGGTATAATATTATATAGCTAGGTCTCTTAATAATGACAAAAGAAATGCTGTAGCTACTTGTTACTAAATCACTATTCAAAGGTTATTTGTTACAAAAAATATTAGCAATATCCATAAAACCATTTCTCAAACTATACATGGAAATGCTACTGTTTGCACTACAACAATCTTAAAATAGTCATAAATTCTGAATTTCTGGAATGGTGCTATGTGATACATGTGGTGTTGCATTTCTTGCACTGCAGGTAAACATTGATAGGTCCCTACCCTGATACTCCCCAACTATATATTTATATAGAACCTCTAGGTAATTTTGCACTTCAGAAAGTCTGGATGTACATTATAAGTGTTTTTCTTTGAATCATCTTCAAGTGCTGACTTTGGAATCTTACTTTCTAGTCAAATGACTTCTTAGACACTTCGTCCTTGTTTAGTTGGGGTTGTTTTTTCTTTTCTAACTAGTATGCATGGAAATAATGTACAATATATTTTGTACTTGCAAAGCAAAATCTCATGTCTCAGCTAAAGGAAAATAGTCCTTGTACTGAATCTCAGTAGGTGAAAACAGTTTTTCATGGAACCCAGTTTTTCTCTTTTCTGAAAATTGAGAGTCAGTGGTACAAAACTAATGGATGCTGATGTTCTAAGATAGCTGCAGGGCTAATAGTAAAGAAATCTGATAAAGCAGTATCTTGGGAGGTAGCCTGGCAATGATGATAATAAAGTTACTCGTGGCAAAAATAACAGTATATTTGAACAGTAAACAAAAATTACAATGAATTCTCTTTTGACATTACAATGAATGTACCTTGGATGTAGACACCCATAGATATATATGTTTTGAACATTTTATCTTCCAGCTAATGCTAACCAAGAATTTTAAGTTAGTTTGGCAGACATGGATTTTAGAGCACAGTGTGGAACTGCCATCAGAGCAGTTTCAGAGAGCAGAGATGCATTTCAAAGTAGAAGGAAAGACACAAAGTTAGCTGAAAATAATGAGCGAGAGAAAGGAGAATAAAAGCAACAGAAATGGGCCAAAATCTCCCATTTATATCCTTAGTCTGTATAAATTGTCATAGCTCAATTATACTTGGGGCAAGCTGAAATAGTCCAACATACCTTCCAGTATTCAGTAGTTTCAGGAACTGTAGTATTTGTTGGAAGACCCAGACATACCTAGAAACATGCAATACAGCCAGGATTTCTTCCCTGGGTTGGACAACAAGACCTGTGATGGTGTAGCTCACCCTTTTGACAATACATACAGCTTTTTACACTGCACCTCTGAAGTGATGTAAAGATGTTTTGTCTTCATATATATCTATTCTCTGACATTTTCAAGTCAGCAGGTAATTTTTGTTATCAAGGTAACTGACGTCTTTTTGAATACCCAGTCCCTGATTTCCTTTTAGAAATGGGATGAGATTTCAAAAGTAGATGGCTAAAATGAGTCACCATATCTGGACATAGAAAAGGCACTCGAATCACTCCTTCAGGCACTTGGAAGTCAATATCAGTGCTTACCTAAGAGATTTCGATTCTTTTGCAAAGTCTCTGTGTTTGAGCCTTAAGCCAAAAATATGATGAAACACAAATAGTAATAAATAGGGAGAAAAATCTATCCAGAACAAAGGATAGAATTGTCAGACATATGAGGTTTCAGGGTCAATAGAAAATATTATGGACTGATAAGCTGGCTAGGGTACTTTTGCTTTCAGGAAATGAGTTCTTAATCACCTCTCACCAACAGTTGTACTCAATAAGGATATTATGCATTGTTTCCCCTCTGTGAGGTTCACACCTTAAAGTAAAGTATTTCCTACCTTTGCTTCTACTTGTCCAGGACACAGACCAGGTTTGCAAAATGGCCTGTTGAAAAGAGAGCTCACTAAAAAGGAGCAGTGCCGCTGCAGGCATAATAGGAGATAATAGAGATGAAGAAGGAAAAAAAAAGAATAAATTGTTGAGATTTTGTCCTTTTTAAAACAAAGCAGGCAAAACCAACAGGTATATTACATGTGTACTGCGTTACTAGTAGCATAACATATCTCCTTATTTTTGGCTTTCTGTGCATTTGTTCTCCGAAATGGCAAATAAAATTATAGCTTCAGCACACAAGTACAAGGTCAAATAAATGACAGTACTCAGTCTATTTGTGAAGCTATTCTGAAAAGGAACCATGGTGCCAAATGTGGTTTATTTGAATAATAAAGAAGAATTAGATTCCCCTGATAACTTGGCTGAGGGCCAATAAATCACTGGAGGTTAAGAATGCTTTGCAACTGCCATGTATTTCTTTTGCTTTTACGAAGCACAAACTTCAACTACTATGCTCTACCTGTTTTTCAATGCAAATCAAGTTGAGGTTAGTATATGGTTAAAGGATTGCTTTTGTGCTCTGTTTGCTTAAAAAATAGTATAAAGCAATCTTGACATGACACATTCATTCTCTAAGTTCTACATTATTTTCCCCCATACCATTCTCTAAATAAAATATAATAATAATAATAATAATAATAGTAAAAAAAATCCAAGAAAAAAAATAACAACAAAAGCCAGGAACTTCACAGGAAAACTACAGGTTTTTTAAGCAAATCTAGACAATAACCAATTGAGAAAAGAGCTTGCTTTTCTTTGTTGTTGTCATTGTTCTAGTACTCTGAATTTAAATACTACTATATAGAATGATCATTTCTGCTCATTTAGTAAATGGGTGCACTAGTTTGACCCCTTTAAAAATTAGTAAATAAAAGCCTGGGAAATTCCGTGCTGGTCATGCGTTTTTCAAAGAAGTTTTTTTCCTTAATGTTCAGCATAAGAAAGTTCATTTACTGTTATCTTTTACGCTAAAAAGAAGTGAGCAAGGGAGGAGCTCTATTGAACTAGAGTGGCTCTGAGGATTTTGAGAGCAGTAAGAAAATATAAGTATCAAAATAATTCAGAAACAGTACAAGGCACAGTGGCACATTATCAATTTACAACATTTAAATTGATAAATGCTTGGTGGTGAAGGCCTACAAGGGCACTTTGAAAAGCAAATAGCGACCTGGTAAAGAAATTGATTTTTCCCCCCCGAAAATGACTGCATGATGCATCATTTGACTGCATGCTGTCCAAGTGCTTGACAGAGATAATCTCAGCAATCCCACGGGTGACCTTATCGTTCTCACCAGGGCAACTTTGTCTAGGTTCTGACTTTGTGCATGTCAAGGTTTCTTCAGGCAGGATCCTTAGGGGGAAAAAGTTCCTCTGTTCAATTCAGATATTGAACCACACTTCAAGGCACTCCCCCACCCCCAAAAAGGCAAGCTTGTTTCTTTTCTTCATAATTATGAATGAACTGAACAAGAGAAAATATCTATAGACACAGTATCTTTGCTGAAGCCATTATTGCCTTTTCAGTGTAGCTTAGCTCTTAAAGGAGAAAGGATACCTGCCATTAGAGGTTATCAGACACAGTTGAAAGGCTCCAAAACGTATGGCACTCTTCTACATAACAGAAATATCCTGCCCGCTTTCTTTCTCACACTCACAGTTTGCAGTTTATTTTTGCTCAGGAAAAGATTTTGCCATTGTCACAGTATTTCATTTCAGTGCCTAATAATTTTTTATTTATGCCCTTTTTTTTTAAAATCCCTATCCCAACCCAAGAACTTTTAAGACAACTCAAGTGCAAATGACAAGCTGACAGAAGTCCTGAACATCAACATCAATATGCATAATTTTGCATAGACACTCTGTAACAACCTTCACTGTATGGTCTTGAAGTGATCCAAAACATTTAGCCTGTTTTATCTGATTATTGCAAAACTGGTTTTGTCTAGCACAGAGGAATATATTGCCCAAACTGTGAAGAATAAAGGCATTTAAAGATTTGCAGGATTTTTTTAAAGTACTTTAACGAACAAACCATTTTTCATGTGCAGTTAGTAATTGTTAATTATAATTACTGATTAGGAACCTATTGAAAGCAGCAAATGTTACGCTCTGTTTCATACCCCAAAGCTGCTTTACCCACTGCCTTTGACACCCACAGTTCACCATATTCAACCTCCTTTACCTCTTTCTTTCATCCACAACATTAATTCTGAGTGAACAAGACGTGCTTCCTTGCTTTTGACAAGATTTGCTGCAGTCTCATGCGACAAAAACCCAACACTCATTCCAGATTCAGAAGGTAGGATTTATAACAGCATTTTAATTTAATGTTGGATGTCGAACATATAAAGAGATCACAGTAGTACTAGAGCTGAAAATTGATGCCTTTTTTATTAGTGTCCTCTCAGAAGTGGGTGAGCCGCTGTTTGTGCAATGGAGCACAGAGCACCACAGTCAGATGAATGAGGATATGCTATCTGCAAGGAATCATATTTCAAACCACTGTCTGCTTCTATTGATGTGCTCAGAGTTGAAAGGTTATGCTAGTAAATGCCATCAGAATTTTCAGCATTAGAAATCTGTAGAATAATCCGCTGACTGTCACTTTGTAGTCAGTCCAAATGCAATATATAGTGATGCTTTACTGATTTTTTAAACTTGAAATTAACTTATTGTTACTGATCACGTTGTTTTGCTTATTCTTCTGCAGTGTGTTTAAATACTGCCAACAGTATTGTCTTATAGGCTCCGCTGAATATAGCTCTCTGTTGAGTTAACTAAAGGAATCCAGAATGTCATTTTACATGAGAATCATGTTCCCCTTATTTATTCTTTTGAACATATTTTACCAGCCATTGAGGCTGAAACATAGAAAGCCTTTATGCAGAAGGGATTCACTGGTTAAAATTAATCACACAGATTCTCCATGCAATAAAATATAGCCTCATTGGTTTAATGCTTGAAGGCTGAAGACTTTTCATGTCACTTAATAATTTTTAGCATTTGATGTTAAAAATAAGATTTTGATAAGGTATATTCATTACAATTGTTAACTCTTTCCAGTACTAAATAGGACTGAGAACATTAACAGTTGGAACATTTGCTTTCTGGTGGATGCAATGTTCTCCGATAGTTTTAAGAAAAATGTCTGGGGAAAATGATTAAGACAATTTAGCTATTTTATGTTTGTCTTTCCTATTAAAGCAAAGACAAAGCGTTTTCCTGAATTAACATTCATATTATCCAAATTAGCTACAGAGTAGTTTGGTGTCTTTTTTGCATTGCATTGTAACATATTTGTGTGGAAGTTGGAGAATATTCTATATATAGTCATTTAGTAAACCAAACAGCTGTGGAATAATTGGGGGAGAAAAACAGATACTGGTAGGAAACATACAAATTTGGCATAAATATATTTTTCATGCTACTCTAGCACATTAAAGAGGGGTGGGGGGTGGGACAGGACTCAAAAATCAAGTATTTTACATTTTAAGAGTAAGGTCAAAAAGTCATTCTACTGGTGAGTGGTCAAAATTTCATTTCCAAAAATAAATAAATTTTAATTAACAGGTTTTGATTAATAGTAAGAAAACATGCTTTTGAATGCTTACAAGATGCACTGGTTCTAAGGACTGTTTCTCTTTTACATCCATACTTGAGTCAGGGCAAGTGAAAATCCTGACTCAAATATTCTACAATGTATGAAATGATTCAATATTTGTAGCAGTGAAACAGTACGAGTTCAGTCACAGAATTCCCATTCCAAGCATTTCAGAAAGGTGAGTCAGGCCACAGAAACTCAAGGATTGGCTTAAGGTTATGAAATAAATAAAACAGTGCCTGTATGTATTAAAAACACTGTCACTGAATGGCTTTTGGCTAAAAATAACCCTGCAAAAATAAAAAAAAACTATTTTAAACTCAGATCGGTTTGGTGATATCTTCCACTGCAAATCCTCACTGACAGTTCTACCTGTCCAACTAAGGGGTTGCATATGAAAGCACAAGATCAGGAACCAGTAGCTTAGAACAAGGATAGGGGATATGTCTTAATCTGGTTTTGCCAGCATCTTGTATTATTACAGCCTCAGTCAGGGCTTTACTTGCTCTGTTTTCAGTCAGAGTTAAGAGAGGAATCCTCTTCTGTGAAGAGAGGATTGGTAAGAGAGAAGAAGCTTTCCAAATTCTGTGGAGAATGTCTTCGCTGCAGTTGGTGTGGGATCTAGCCAAGAAAACCTCCAAGTCAAAGGCTGATGGTGCTTAATCCCCAAGGTTTGTAGTGGAAATTCAAGACAATCATGTCCATGTGCTATTGCTCTTCCAGTGCTAATCTATATTCTTTAGTCACTCCCCCTTCATCTTCAGCATTAAAATAGACCTATGCTGCCTTAGCATTTTAACCTCATGTTTCCCTGTATTTCTTTCTGGCATTTGAACCAGGATGCCATCCAAGACATCCTCCGCCCACGTTTCCAGTTGCACAGAGGCTGACACCAGCTTCCTGGTGAAGTTACAACGTGAGAGGGAATGTACCCAGGTTGGTTTCTGCATTTAGTGGTCAGGGAAAAAAAGCATCAGAAAACTTGTCAGGCTTACTGTGAACCCATACTTTACCTTAGTTGCTCAGCTGATCTCCTCAACAGCGTTCACATTAAATGTTGTCTGCTGTTTGCTCATACCTTCAGAACTACCTGCATTAATACTGAGTAACTCAGCTCCCCTTGGAAGTTATTTACTTATTGTTCTCATGGCACTGCCACAGAAGGGCCCTCTGCAGATGAATCCATGGAAGAGCCAGTTTAATGCCCTGTTACAAGCTATGCCATCGGGGTCTGCCATCAGGACCCATCCCAGCACACAGCATGCTCTAGCAGTGCTGGCATAGCCAAAGCCAGCTATGCAGCTGAGAGGTACTTCTACTGGCCACCAGATGAGGCAGAGGAAAACTGGGACTACATTTTCCCTTTCAAAAGACAGGAGCTCAGATGTGGCAAAAGAGTGTAATGATAAACCTCCTTTGTCCAGAGTTAGAAATGTAAGGCAGAAAGGAAAGGGAGAGAATATCTTCAGCAATGAGAGGATATGTCTAAGAGCAAGAATTATCTTCTCCTTTAGAGACAGGAAGCATGTGCATATATTGGAGGGAGGGGGAATCAAAATAGTGTGAGTGAGAGACAAAAGAAGTGCCTCTCTGGTGTGAGCAGACAGGAAGGGAAAGGCAGAGAAGAGACATAGAACGCTGTCCCTGCTCAGCAACTGAGAATCAGAGCTGTGAGAAGACACACTGCTTCTTCCTCACCAACCAAAATAAATTTTTCCAAACCTTGATATTCAGAACTCATGCCCCAGCATCAACTCAAATAGTAAGACTGGTTTCCAGTTGTTAGGTATATGAAAATAATATTTTAAAGGGCTTATTAACATTCTGGGGGTTTTGCAGCCTTTACATTTACATAGCTTTACATTTTCAATGCTTCTTTTTCCATTGGCTACTATGAATGCTAGAAGTTTACTTTTATATTTAAAAGATGTCTGAGACTTTTGGGGAATATCATGATTCTACAGCCAGGCCTTTGAAGCTACAATCAAACTTCACATGATTGGCAATAAAATTGTGAGGTTTGGCAACAGTAAAATAGAAAGGGGAAATACTGGCTCATTTCTCTAGTTGAATGAGATCACATGGATCTATAAACTAATATGGTGTATCATGATCATACTGCATTCCAGATAACTTTTAAAGCCTTTGCATTAATAAATCTGGCCTTGTACTAATAAAGTATATGACAGAATTATTACCTATATTAATTATTTTGTGTTTAAGATTCTGTCTTTGGGTCTTTTGGGCAACAAGAGTATTTTCTAGGCTGAGTACTGCTGAATTAGGATGTAACCAGTATAGTGAGGCATAGTCTATACCTTTTCATACTGCATTTCAGAAGGCTGTCTCTTTTGGGACAGCACTTATTCATGTGTAAGTAGTAAATACAAAGCCATATACATTCCTGACATTCCTTGAATGACAATGAAACTATCCATGTGTTCTTGTTGAAATTCCGTAACATATGCATGAGAAAGATATGATGAATATTGTCAATGTGTCTCTTCCACATATTGAGGCAGCATGTATGAGTCATGAGTTAAAGTTTGTAGGAAGAGATCACTCATTAATGCAGTTGGAGAAACAGTAGCTTTCCCTCCTGCGTTTGTTTCTCCTGACCTGGCATGGGTCTGATCCACAGCCTGTAAGTCAATGAGAAGATTTCACAGGTTTTTGAGTGGTTCTCATTTTACTATATATTGTCAACATTGTCAACATGGTGCTTATGTTACACTGGGAATAAAGAGATTTTCTGAAAGTTACTGAGCAGTCCCTCTGTCCCTATAAGCACCTAGTACTTTGAATAAGAGCGACAGTTTGATTACTCTTTTTTTGTTCCCTAAATTGGTTATAAATTGGTTGCATGTTTTTAAATATTTTGGTCATATGATAGCTTGATTTCTTTGTCCTGTCTCCAAATGTATATGTTCAGAATGAGTTAACCCGAATCAGCATTTTGTTAATGCATTTTAAAGGATGTGGTTGTCATCAGAGTGGTTGTCTAAAACAATGTGATGGAAAACTTTTTCTATTGTGATAGGTATATGTTTGATTAGTTGCATGTTTGGGAGGGCTGAACAATTATGATATTTTTATTTTAAAGCCATCTGTTTCCCATCTTCTTCTAATTCAGTCTGTCTTCCTTGTTAGCTCCCAAATTCAGTTTTGATGTATTGTTGCTTAAGCATACAGTGCCTTCCCATCAGAAGGCAATTCATGGGAAGAATTGAAAATAGAAAGCAATTCAGTCACTGAAATGCACATAAGCAAATTCCAGCTTCTAGAGAGAGCTCCACTGAGATGGCTTCTCTTTCATGCTTATTGCAAGTTTAAGGATTTATCTTTCCTGCATTTTGGCAGAAATGGGTCCACAGAAAGAATTCTGTACACTTCAAATTGAACAAGCTGATGAAGGCTATTCCAGATGTTTTGTTTGGCTAAATCAAAGCTGGTTCCTTAATACTTGTTCTTTTCTCCTCATCTTTTTTGATATCATTACACTCCTCTTGGTTTATGTACACTTGTGACTGTGAAGAAAGATCTTATACGTTTGACGGAAGGCCACTAAGGTACACAGATGTAAACCAAATTACGCTTATTCCGTTCTAAGTGGCTAGGAGCTATTTAACTGGTATAAGGACATTAGTGTTGTACCAAATTTGGACAGTGATGTTGCTAGTTCTGACACAGTCCAGTCTGCATTCTCATGATGTTGTATTGATATATCTCTGCAGATTAGCAAAGTCTGCAGCCTCCCTAGCGAGGGTGCAAATTTGTCTGAAATAATAAGTGAAATTGGAAAAAAATCCCAGATATAAAAATGTAACTTTTACAGCTCGTTAATTAAAATTGACATTGTAGGGTTTCAAGAGACTAGGAAGGGACACTGCCATTTTAATATGTTTTGAAACCTTTTCAGCTGAGCAGGCAAGAAAATCATGTAATTACTGGAATTCATTCAGGTCTTCAGTAAAAACATAAGCCTTCAATCTTAAATAGCATTTGCAGAAATTAAAGAAGCTAAACTGAAGATATTTCTAAAATGTCACAACTGCTTTGTGATACTAGATGATATGGACTATCCCTTCATTATCATCTAGAACACCTGGGAGGGTGCTGTGAAAGTAACATAGTGTCTTTTAAAATAACTGTAAACCCCAAAGATTTTAAAGGAGATTATACATACATACTTATATTTGCTATTTTGAATCAAGTTGTTGATGCGTGATATCCTTTATTATGGCATTAGCACCCATGTCACAGCAATATCAGAATTTGCATATAAACAATCAACATAATGGAATGGAAGTATAAAATTCAGGGATTATTATTATTTTAAATAAAACACCTATCCTGAAACACAAATATTTATTCCATGTGTGTATAATTATAGTGTTCCCATGATAGCTGATAATTTTCTGATTCTCTTTTATAGTCTCATTTAACTCGTATTTATTCTTTTGCATCCATGGTCTTCATTCAACACTGGACATCTTGGTGAACTGTAATACAGGGGGTTTTTTGGTTTTAACCTTCAAAGGAATTTAGTTCAGCAGATGCTACATTGAACTAGTCAGAGTAGAAAGGAAATGATATGGCTTTTAAAGGGCACATCTAGCATATCTACTGGGCTAAAGTAATTCTGGCAATGCTTCAAAGGATATAACTTTTGATGGTAAAGTAGGTAGGCTACAGAATGAAATCACATATGGCAAGCTGTCAAAGTCTTCCTACACATTCAGTACATTTATATAAGTGCAAATGGATGCTGCTTAGATGGAGTCCCTAGCAATTTCCTGTTAAATCTGCTCTAAGATTATCTGATATTATTTGACTAAATTATCTGTGTAAAAGCTGAGGACAACTTTTATGATCAAATATTTAGAAATTAGTTTTTTTCTTTTTGGCAGATAATCTGAAATATGAACTGCAATTGTATTAACACTTGAAAGCAAAGGGCTTTCAGTAATAGCAATTATATCAAAACAGGGATAATGAATTGCTGTATATCAACTTCAAGAGGACGTATTTATAGGTCAATGATGTCAATAGCTATAGTTCTAATAGACACCTCATTCTTACCCTTTTATTCTTTGCTAATGCTAAGCAGACACTGCTTTAACTTTTAATGAGATTGGTGACTATGAGAATCTCATTTTACAATGGAAGGAAATACATAGTTTACAAGGGATGGGTATTTTTCACCTTTCAAAATTTAACAATAAAAGCTGTTACCCTTTTATAAATGCTAACAGTCAGTGATTAGCCATTCCCCCCGCCCCGGCTAAAAAAACCAAATCCAAACGGTCGTACTTATTACAAAGACATGCTTTAAGCTTTTCTTTTTTTTAATTCTGTTGGTTGTGTTGTGTAATGCTCTAGTATAATGACAAAACGCAGGATGTGTTACAGATGCAATTAGCTCTAGAGCTAGGAGTATGCATGCATGTATATATTTATATATAATACATCTGTGTGTGTGAATCTGTATGGGTCTGTGTCATTGAAAGGGGAGTCTTAAGGTTCTGCTGACAAGTTCTTTACCTCTGTACTACACTGTCCCACAATTGTAGGAAGTAAGGAATGTCCAGCTGCAGCCTTACAGCCCTGAGCACATACATTTTTTCTCTGATTTTGGGCCATGGACATCCTGAGGATCTATGGTACGCTAAAGCATGTTTAGATTTACTGGGAGATGGTGCAGTGTGGTTAGTGCTGTTGGCTGTTAAAGGTTGGAGTCTATTTGCCAAGGATGGAGTTTAATGAGATTTGGCCATTGAAATTGAAATCCCTCTAGACAGACCTTTATATTCATTTGGCCCCTCTCTCACACTTATGTGTGGTGGCAGCATGTGTTTCCATCACAGCTCTGTAGTTTCTTCCCCACCCTGAGACTCTGCATGCCAGACATCGGTAATCAGCCCGTCAAGTTATCCACATCTTACAAGATCCAAGAGCAGAAAAAGAGTTCAGAAATGCACAGCTTTGGTGCGGTGCCTGTCTCTTATTTGGGCCCCAATTCTTCAGCTGCAATATCACACCAATACCTTAATCATGTGGGTCACTGTACAGATCACACCCTTGGCCCCTGATCATAAGCATGGGGCATTGTAGATTGCAGAAGTAAATAGAGAGAAGGTTTGTATTGATCTATTTAAGCAGCGGTTGCTTGCTCAGTGGCATATGACTCGGACATATTTCAGTGCACTTTTATTGGGATGGCAAATAGCCTCTTGCTGGTATAAAGGCAACTCCATCTGCCAGTTTCAAATCCATTTTCTGATAGAAATGGGAGTGTGATGACTGCTCAAAGAAAATCTTACTGCTTTAACATGAGTGGAAAAAAATACTGTTGTGTCTAGACTGAGCCTTAGCTGAAATTTTCTAAATTATTTAGTCTGAAACAGATGTGTGTCCTGTAAAAAATTATTCTAAATAGTAGTAAATTTGACAATGTGACAAGGAACTGAAAGCAGTTTTCTGAGTGATAAATGTTAAACAACAGTAACAAAAGGTAATGCTACAAGTTATACTTGTAATAAAATAGAGTATTAGTAGAAGAAAGGATGAATATGTCATAACAAAGGCTTGAATCCTGCAAACATGAACACAAGAATTCTCATTGAAAGCTGTGAAACTAATGATGTGTATAAAGCTATTCAATTAAATCTTTGAGGGATTGGAGCTTGGACTTTTGAACTGTGTGAACTCTCATTAAAATCAGTGGCAGTCTCACCAAAAGCAAAAGCTCTGGAGAGAAAAATGATGACCAAACGCACACATTCAAAATATTTTAATTATTTCAGTAGTGAAAAGGCATTGATATTGTATGTTACCATTTTGTTTCTTTATGCCCTGTTTACCGCTATAAACAGCCAAAGTCGATGCACAGGTCATGTGTGTCTGCTCAACTGTTTGGCCAGTCAAAAAAGTGAAGCTACATCCACTTATACAAGTAGGAAATGGGGCTCAATGTTTAATTGATTTGTTATACTGAAAGGAATTGCTCAAGTCTATAAGTGCCTCTTGATGTATATATTTAAAATACAGATATACACCATCTGAATTTTAGAAATCTTAACTAGACATCTAAAATAGTAGTTGGTATTGAACAATAGCCCCTGCCCAGGAAGCAAACAAACCAAGGAAGAATGTGTCAAAACCCATCAGTCTCTTGTTGGCCCCATGCCAGGAGAACAGGCAGATTTCATATTGAATTGAAAGCTCAGCATATTTGAACATCGTGGCCTCAGCTATAATAGGGCATTACATTTTAAAATTGGGATCTTTGCTTAAAACAAGGAAGGCTTTGGTGTTTCTGTAGATTACTGTCCCAGAAGTAGTGTGTAAGGGTAGACAAATGAGAAATAGACATATCCCAATGCAAATGTGATTTTACAAACCAACTCATTACCAGAATGGAAACTTGATTATCAGTGCAGTATACACACAACTTGGAAAGGATCTACTTTGACACCTCTCCCTTCAGGAGGTTGAAATTTATATTACACAGGTGCAGATAATTGAGTCCAAATCCACTTGATTTTATCCATAAAGTAACAAAAAGTTTCCTCATGGGGTAAGGGCTTGACACAGTCCGTGAACAGAAATAACCTAGATTAAACAAACTATCACTGTTCCAAAATAGAAACACTTATTTTCCATTTGCTCCTTTGGCTCCACAGTGAGCAGCAAGCAAGAATTAAAAAGTGTGGGAATTCCCTTCAAATACTATTGCTCTATGGCACGTTCTCTCATTCCCCAGAATCCTAGACGAGGTGCTCAAAGTGACTCTATGTGGTGAGAGCTGAAAAATAGAGATAGGCAAACTGAGGTCCAGAAATCATCTGCTTCTGTTCTTCTTGTGAATAAATGAAACCACGGTTATGGCCATGAGGGAAATCTGAAACACTGGTGTTACCTTTCCTGATACCTGCAGTCATGTGTAAGACACAAGCGCAACTAAAAATAGCAGAAGTAAGGCAAAAATAATTGCTACATAAGCACAGCTGAATGGAAATAGAGAAAAGGAATGATAGTGCTGGTTCACGTTCTGTAGAGAAGGCTTTCTCTCTCACAGATACATTACTTTGGAAGCCATGTTGCAGGTAGTTTCTCATTCTTCACTGCTGATGCATTTGCTAGGTTGTTTGTAACTCTTTTCAAGATTTTACTTAATAGTCATATGGTGTGATTTCTAGCTTCCAGCATGTCACACACAACTCTTCTTGATGTACCTCCATTTGAGCTAAAGGATCTACCTCAGCAGTGAATTTCATCCACTATGTTAATTTTCTGAAAGGTTATTACAATGGTATGATGTCCTTCAACCTCTATGACAACATTAGGGCTGTTTTCTGTTTGTAAATGAAAATGGATTCACATATTACAAAACTAAGGCATCTATTGCAAATAACAATTAAAGTTTTAAAATAGAAGTAAAGATAAAATGATTTGATTTTGGTTTTCTGATCCACTTCTGGAGGTTCAAAAAGAAAAATAACGAACAATGATCACTTACAGAAAAGAGTTTATTTACATATACGCTAAAAATTGTAGCTACTGAACTTCACCTTGAATGTTATCTGTATGCTAAGGAGAATGACCTTCCATCTTTCAAGGCTGTATTGCATCTTTGCGTGTGTTTGTTTTACCTATATAAAATATATTTTCACAGCCTTTTCACAATATGCTTTCTGGCGTGCTATGTTTTGCATATATTCAAATATGTTAAATAAGCTCTGATATAAAAAGTACTTAACTGGAGACAAATACTCCTTTTACATTACAGAGCAATAGTGTATATTGTTGGTAGGAGGTGGTGTGACTGTAGCATGCGCTGCCTGTGAGAATCAGGTTTTGCATTATGTGTCATACACTGTACAATTTATAGTTTTGTGTGAAATCACGGAGCTGATTGTTTTATTTTATATTTCAGTGTAAATTTTTCTCTCATTTCAGTTCAAGTAACATTCTCACAGAATACAGGTTTTGTACTGATATGATGTTTCCTAGCTGTAGGCATGGCCTGTCCCTACTACTGGCTGTAATTTACTTTTTGGTCTCTGTCGCCTTGAGCTTGCCTTCTGACTAGTTTGTTGAATGATGTGCTAATCCATTATATTTTTCAGACAAGTGTATCGACCAGTATAAACAGACTGGAGGGCACAAACCTAAATGAAAGCTATACTTCCTTGAATCATTTAAAAAGCTCCTGCAGTGGCGGCAGTGCAAAATAACTTTTCTCTGTACATTAAATATAAGGGGGCAATTTCAATAAATAAAATTGAGATTGTGGGGAGGGGGTTGGAAATGGAAGCTTTGCGAGCACATTATGCTGCTTTTCACATGGATGTATTTGGTTATAGGAAGAAGAGATAATGTTAATCAGCCACTTGAGAATGTGCTTCTAGATGATAAATTTGAAACTGAGCCCCAAGCCCTGCATTACTTGCCATTTTCCATTGTCCAGACACTCTCACAACACATGATACATGTTTGAAGTCATGTACTGTATTGAAATATTTTTATACAAATAAAGAATGGTGAATAACCTCACTATGGAACTGGAAAAACGGAGGGCAGAAGATGCAGCTTTCTGATCTTTTTCTCTGTAGGAGACAGGTAGAAGCTAATACCTGGTCATGAAAAATATCCTCAGGTAATTTATCTTAAAAAGAAATATCAGGAGAGTGGGTGACTTCTCAATTTGTACAGCTAGTGCCAGATACTCAAGTTCCTACCTGTCAAAAAGTGAATTAAAATTACAATAGCAACAGGAACTTTGGGCTAGTAATTCAAATCTAATCTGTGCACACAAGTGATATTATGGAAAATTATGTTTTTCAATTAAAATTACAACTCTACAAAACTGTAGTAATCCCATGATAACAAGAAAGGGGATCATTTTTCCTTCAAGGCACATTGGATTCATGTTGCATTTTGAAATAGTTAAGCTATGAATTACTAGAATTTCTACAGACTTAAGTGTGACAAACTTTAAAAAAATCATTCCCTGTATCTCTCCTGAAATGGAAGATTCCAAGGAAGAGAATTAGATGTTTCTTTCCCAAAGGAATTTTTTTTTTATGTTTTTTCTTTCAGTTTCAGGTTTAGTTCCATCAGGTTGACAGCAAAACTGTCTGATTTCTATTTAATAATTCACTCTCAAGGTCTCCAGGCATTTTTATATCACAGTTTACACCTTCTTAACTTAGAAGGCGGCTGTTGTCTACAAGCTACTAAGAGAACTGTGATGCTTAACAGTCATTAAGGCATCATGTATGTTTAAGAGCATTTCAAAGATCTGGTGTTATGCTTTTTCTAATGAATTAAAAGCCCCAAGTTCCGTCCCCTCACAACTGCAAATGCATAGATGACAGCTTTTTTATCCATTCTGAATCTGTGTTTGGGTTACTACTCTTGAACTGAAGATGTTTGCATGCCCACTTCTTTCAAGAAGGGGAGCCTCATGAGTCTTGAATTTGTATCATGAAATCATGATATAAATGACTGTTTGGCCATTGACCTCAGGCAGACCCACATTCCCCCCCTCCTTTTTGCTGTTCCTGCCTCTCTGAGCAGCCATACCACTAAAGATATGACTGTAACCATTTAACAGTCAGACCAATCATGACAGTTACCGTTAAGGCTGCAAAAACTGGAAGCAGCAAGAAAAACTTTGTCTTGGGTTTACCAAACAGTCAGAAAGTATTTTTATAGGGTTCTGATGCATCTATACTTTTTAAGTTTGGTATCCCCTTCAGTTACGAGAATTGTGAGGTTTTTCAAGGGGGTTTTGGCTTGGGTTTTATATTTCTTTCATCTTGTAGAGCTGTCTTCACAGGTTATTGGCATGAACGAGATGATACTACCAGGTGTAGTCTTTCCAAATATGGCTACCGTTGTTTTAATTGGTGTCTGATGGTATTTAGAAAACTTAGTTTGAAACAAGCCTCACCTTTTCGACTATTTTTGCCCAGACGATGAAGCATTTTAATCCATTTGTGCTTTCAAACTAAGGTAGTCATCCTTCACATCAAAATATCTGCACCTTATCAAGATCAAAGCTGTCCAAACTTGACTTTGCAACTACATAGATGGCTGTAAACATGACACTGGAATATTACTTTGGCTTCACTTGACAGAACTGAAAATTGTCCATGCAGAACTACCCAGAATTTGTAGAAAATGTTATTTGTAGTTTATTGTTTATGAATAAAGCAAAGAGATTAGAATTAATAGCCATCTATGTCAGTTTAAAGAAAAATGTGTTATTTGCTTCATTTCCGTGTCTCACACAGAGAAATTGCTGAGCAGGAGTTGATCGCTATACAGGAGGAAGGGAATGCTTGTAGATTTTTCAGCCAATTTTAAGCATTTTTTAAATAATGTATTCATAGCTAGTACATGCAATAAATAATATGCACCATCATTAAAACAGGAGTTTTTTGAGTAGAGGCTTGGCCTTGTAAATGACAGCTTTCTAAATAAAATAAAAATTCAAAAAGGCCAGTATACTCTTGAAATCTTTATTTCAGAGCATATGACTTGAAGCATGATGTGCAGAAGACAATGTTTCCTTTATGTAGCTCAAACATTTGCATAGGAGCTTGCTGGTTTGTAAATTCCAAGCAGCATAAATATTGATATACCATGCTTAGCTTCCCACATACCTTCAATTTGGTTTTGTCTAAATTACAGAAAGGAAGGTACAACTGTGTGCACTGTTTAAAGGCATGTTTCTTTCTAACCTCTGCTTTCTGAAATCATTGTTATTCAGGTTCTTCCACCTCACCACCCTGCCCCCGCCGTCTCTATGCGAGCATCCACACACACATATGCACACTCCAGTCTATCTATCTGTGTAACAGTTTCTAAACATTCAGCATCCTGTTTTGTATCTGTGTAAGATGTACTGTAAAGATCAACGATAGAAAGATTGTTGGAGGATTTTGAAGGGAAAGTACTTACATGTTTTTGTTGGGTATTTTGCATAGTAGTGAAACCATTTACATGGGCTTCATACACAAATAACCCCTAAATAAAGCACTTTAGCCTGATGGAAGGAAAAAGGCCTCCTAAATCAGAACTACCAAAAACAGTCTGTAAAAGAAAGAACATAAAATGCTTCAAATGATGAAGGAGTTATATCAACTGGTTAATTGCAGTTGAGAAATACGTACATTCCAAATGCTGGGATGTCTCCTTGGTGCTATATGTTCAGGGAAGAAATATTAGTTTTATTGCACTGTTTCTAATGAAAGGACTATATCTACATATTTTTTTCCTGAGTACTGGCAAAAGACATTGAAAGATGAAGTGTCAAATTATTTCCCCCCCCTCAAAACACTGCATACCCATGAGAAGTTATTTTGTTGTTGTTGTTGTTTTAGGGTAAATAGAATGAATTATATCACAGCCGTGCTTTGCAGCAGATGGGTAATAAAGTCTTCAGCAGAACAAACCTGCCCTGTTCAGTGTGCCGAGTGCTACTAAACAAATAATCAGTCAGACGCATACGGGGTTGGCCAACAGGAATTGGGAATTACAGTTTGCAACACAAAAACACCTACTTTGAATCAAGAGAGAAAGTAAATTGGGTGACTGTAGAGTTTCCATTTCGCATATACAGGTGACTTATTTGGCTGTTTTCCTACTAAAAGAAAAATGACCTTATCTTTTAACAGAAATTTGCAGTCTGTACTACCAAAAGAATCAATATGTACTAAAACAAAAAAATGCTGCCTTATCATTTATTAAAAAAACCAAACAACCAAAGATTTATAACAGACCAGTTTAGTGAAAATATCAACTATCTGTTACAATTCAGTATCTACTACTTAAGCTTCTATTTCTTTCAAAGACATTTTTAAAAAATTATCTGATATTTTGTTTCCCTCACAAGGTGTAGAAGGATCTTTTTGATTGTACAAAAAAATAAAATGTTGCTCTCTGCTCATTCGATCTTTATGTCCCTTCTTATCAAATAAGTAACCAGTGTCTGCTCAGTTTGGCTTCTGTGTTGATAGCAAGCAGTCCTAAAAAAATAGCTCGCATTAAAGCTCCACCCTGAACATTGTGTGAGATCAAAAGCAAAAGGATGAGGTGAGAAGAAACTAGTGACAAGCACTAATGTAAAATTGTACTAATGTAAAACAAACATCTGGAGTAACAGAGAAGTTTCTTCTTTTCTTATTTCATTTATATAAAAGGTCTTTAGATTGTTGCCTATAATAGTGGAAGCTACAAAAAGATGGATGGATAGATGTATGACTGCCAAACTGATGATTTTCAGAAACTTCTGGCTTCAAGACATGAGCAGTCCTAAACCACAGACATTTTTCTATGTTTGTTCTTCCTAGCAAATATTTTAAGATATGTTGGGAAGAGCAGCATTTGGAAGACAAAAAAATGTTGCTAACAAGCAATAATAATCTTAAAAACAAAGGTATATGAAGTAAAATCAAATAGGATACAATGCTTATGCAAATTAAGCAAAATTTCAGTAAGGATATGTAGCCAAAATGAAGAATATAAGCTGCCATACAAATAATCTTCCCCAAAGAGATAGCTGCATACTGGGCACAGAAAACAGATGATATAGGTCAGTCATCCACTTTGACTGGGAATTCACATAGTAAACACTGTATAATAAAGTTTTCTGAAGTATTTGAATTGCAGAGAAGCTCAGACTTCTTTTGTCATTTTTCTGTGGTGGTAAGACAGTATGTTCTCTCACAGTATGTGTGTGTTTGGTAGAACAGCTTTTTTCTTTTTTTGGTGGGAGAACCAAAACCAAACTGCTGCTTGAAATGGGTTTTGAGGTATTCATAAGTCACGTTAAAATAATTTTACAGGTTAGAACTAAAGTTGAATTCTTTCCTAAGATACCTAAAAATCCATTATCAGACCTAAAGAAAAGAGGGTTTTTTGATATATTCCCAATCTGTTATATTTTCTGTCCAGCCTGGTGCAAAAATCCAAATTGTGACTTACCTAGCTAATCACTCTATATAATAGTCAAAGAAATATGTTTGAGTTTGCTAAGAATTTCATTCCAGGACAGGGAAAGTGGCATTCCAGGACCCAATAACCAGAAAACTGTTGTTCATTGTAGAGAAAAGTTATGATATTATGACCATATTCTCCATGATATGTTTCTCCAGTGCTTTGGTTTTGCACGTTTTTAAACCTAGAAAATATGTTTACCAAAGGAAGAAATAATAGAAGATTATCAGTTAGGGTGGGAAGGTACACTGTTTCTTTGCATCTGCTCTTTTTTCTCTTGCCTTCTTTTGACAAACAGTAGAGGAGGGCTGCCTGGCTCAAGACCTGGCATTCCAGATCTCAAGCTAAACAACCTCTAATAGCTCTGCCTCTCAAAGTCAAAATATTGATTGGGGAAACTCTGAATAAAGCACTTCAGAATAGGACTGAGCAGAGAGCATCTGTGATTGAAAACAAGTGCCCTTATTAGTTCTTTCATGGGAACTAACCTACAGGAGATTTCATTGCTCAGCTATCAAATCAGCATTACTATCCACATTCCTCCCCACCCCCCACACCAGTTTAGAGTTTGGATTACATCCCACAGTCTAGCCGTTGAAAGAAAAATTATGCCATTTTAGCATCAGATGAGCACCTTACTTCCCTGTAGGAATTGGTCTGCCACATCTTAAGACACAGTCTGCACTTTCTATTATATACTGGCAACACAAGGAGTATGCAGTTTGCTTTTCCAGAAGACACTTCATTCAGTCCCTCACCTGTTACTTAGAGCAGTAAAAAAACAGAATAGCCAGGATGCACTGGCTTCTGATGAATTACTTAACTAGAAGAGACCTTAAGCAGTAATCTATAAAAGGATTTTTTTTTCTTTCTTTTAAAAATTACGGTTTCAGAGACTGAGAAGTTTTATCCAAAAATCATTGAAAAATTTTGTTATTTGCAAGCATTCCAACATGAAAGCATGAAATATAAGCATCGTAGCTATTGAGGTATTAATCTGCTGATTTTAAGGATGCTTACCTCATGTATCAGATACAGACACTGAAATAACAGTCGCAACGTAGAAATAGATGAAATTTTTGCCTCTGAAACACATCACCTCAGTTCTCTACCATACAGCTTCTCATCCATGGCCAGGCAAAGTCCTTACGTGGTGGATGTGCTGTATCTTTCCCTACCTTCCTTTCTTTGTTCCTCAAACACATGCTGAAATAGAGGTATGAACAGCAGCAAAACCAACCAATTCTGTGCTTTTGGGAAGAAGTGTAAGTAAAATGGTGGAGGTCTTGGCTGGAAACCAGAGTACATGGGGCACTACTCAGTACCTAAACGGCTTTAATTTTTCAGACGATGAGAGCTGTTTATTTGTCAGTGCAGACAGAAATAATACTTATTCTAATTTCTTCAGCTCATGATTTCTCTCATTGACCTGCTCAGTAAGAAGCGTGCTCAGATTCAGATAGCTGTATTTGGCTCCGTAAGGGAGAAAAAGATAATGATCCTTCTCACGTCACATTATTCCTAGTGTAATAAGAAAACTTATGCAGTCAAAAAGGTGTTAGCCCTAGTGGACCCAGTAGCTCTATCTCTAAAAACTGCTGCTGTCTGAGATGCTCAGGAACAGTGATTCTGTCTGGAGTGAGCTACTCACTGTAAATGAATGTCTTGAAACTTCACATGAGCTGCTGAGTCTCCTATTTTAATATGAACAGGAAGTTTAAAAGTTATTCCATTAATCAAGGATAGGGTTCTAAAAGTGCAACATGCAAAACTATGACTTCTTAAAGGAGACCCACTTATTTACTTATAAGAAATGCTAACCAGGTGGTGATACTCAGCATCCAGCTATGTTGCCAAGAGATGTTGGGGCATGCTTGTTCAATGGGTATAAGCACAGCCTGAGTCCTGAGGATTATATCAGTATCAGGGTATGTATCATATCTAAGCATCTCAAGATTTGGGATTCAGTTTAGAAAAGCAGAGAAGCACTAACAGGTGTTTTCTTGCTCTTTTAGTTTTCTGTAGTATCCCTTCATTCTTCTATTTTGAGCCCATTCTCTCCTAACATGGTTTGTAACATGAAAGAGATAGAGAAACAATGTTATGTTGAGTTAGTTCTAGAGGTTTTGGCATTTAAAGCTGTTTCACCTTCTCTTTTTTCACTGGTAGGTTCCTCCTCTGCCACCATCACTTCTAAGGTCCAAAGTATTCAAAGATTGTAAACAAACTTTGCTTGTATTCATGTGGCCTGGGTTTTGGTTGGATTTTTTTTGTTTGGTTTGGGGTTTTTTGTTTGTTTGTTGTTTTTTTTTTTTCCAGAAAAGCAGTAAAAATTCTTGTATGTATAACTGTTTGTGCCTAAGATTTTTTATAAAACAGGTATAAGTGAAGCAAATCTGAGAGGAAATTATTCCATTTATCAGGTGCATTCGTTCTTTTTACAGATAGGACAATAAGGAACTGAAAGCATGTCCAACCGTCCAGCCACAAAGAGCAGCAAAGCTGACATTTCTGTCTTGACAAAGCCCACAGCGGTCATTTGCAAATTTGAACAAATTTCTGTAGGAATCATTAGAATGTCTTAAGACATAAAGCATATACAAAATTGAGAAGTCCTTGTTTTGTTTTGGTTAGGATTTTCTTAACAGAAGCAGGCTAATATGTCTTGTTGCTTTATCACTTGACAAAACTGCATCTTTTGCTTCAAGCAGTGCTAGTTCAAGAATCAGAAACAAATTTGAAGCACAGAAGTCAGCGTTCAGAGCACGAAATGTGTTTGTTTAATAAAGCCTTCGTATAGTTCAACATTATTTTGTTACTCCTCTTACAAATTATTTGTCTTAGATGAGTGTGTTCTCAGAAATTAGAGGCTTTTCCCCATCATGTAATTAGTGTTTTAAAAATAAAGCCAGGTCTTTTTATGGTTTAGGAAGTGAGAGAAATACAAGCCATGTTTTTCTAATTATGAGGCTGCTGTAAAAATGCTCTATAAAACAGATGTACTTTGCAAATTAGAAGTTGGATTCAACCCTTATACTGCTTTAAGGTGGTTTCCATTTCATCCTGTAGCACAAATTGTGGCAGCTGAAATCAGGTATGATTTGAATGCACCCTAAGACAATCCTACGTGTTTGTAAGACTTTTTTTTTTTTTTTTAAACAACTTGTATATCATTGTCCTGTTGCTTTCTAGTCTCTCTTGGCTGAAATAATTCATCTTTGCAATAACAGCTTGCAAGTTTTTGAAATGCTTACTGTTTCACTTCAGTTATTATATCATGATTTTTATTAATTAAATTGATACTAGGAATTTCCAACTGTTTAATGCTGCATTGCAATATGCCCACATACGGGTACTGGCTATTTTTTTAGTTAGGTGATGAAACAGTGTAACCCAAAGGGTTTCCAGTGACTTCCCACGTTCCAGAACATTTTTGATAAACATATAAAACCTTCTGTTCTGTGACTTCATCCACTGAAACACGGGGACAAAAAGTGATTAAAAATTGAAATGCTGAGGAGTCTGGGTAACTTAGAGAATAAGAGGCTGGCTTTTTACATCCAAATTTCCTTTTGAGATTCAACCTCAGGTCTTAAAAGGAGTTATTTTCCTGGATTTCTTCAAATTATGCTTAGCACTCAGTGACTCACATTACAAGACCAGGACACCCACTTTGAGGTTCTTGGAGTCTAACTGGCATGTTCTCTTCGGTGAAGTCAGACAGCAAGATTAGGTAGTACACTCATGATGACATGTCCTGCCAACATGAAACAGGTAGCCGCTGAAAATCTTTCTGACCCCTTTTCACATTTTTCAAACTACATTTTAAGCTAATTTTTAATGCTTGTGAAAGATTGTGAAATATTTTGGATGGCAATAGAAGGGCATAGGCTATGACAGTGAGAGTTTCTATTCACATTGAGTATGCTCTGGGGATACCACAGGAAGGATGTACGGGAAGTTTGGGGCTTGTACCATTCAAACCATGGCTTCTTTTCTGAAATATCAACAAAGATAACAAGTTTGTGGAATTCTTGTAGTGGTTCCGGGGGGCTTGACTGAGGCAGGCAATCCCCTTCAAGTAGCCTGAGAGTTGTTCAAGTATCAATAACTTTTGTTCATAGTATTCTCTCTGCAAGTTCCCATGGGTTAAAGGGTTCTGAATTTCATTTTCATCTTCCCTTGAGGATGTTTAGACCTTTGTGTTTGTTCAATAAGCCACAAAACCTCCTCAATATTGATAACTTAAACTTTCACAGTATTTTTCTTTCTAGGGGTTTCAGATACATCCAGTCTTTTTCTGTTGGCTAATTTCTGTAGTCTAGTATGCAGCTTTCTTTCTTTTGTTTTTCTCTAAATCATTGTCCCTTTAGCAGAACATTCTTTAGTATACCATGAGAATTATACATCTACCAATACACTGATTTCACTACAGCTATTAATCCAAAAAATAATTCACTATTCTAGGTAACTTTAATTTTATATAAATACTTTCTCCATTTCCACAAGAAGGAAACAGCTTCTTAAAACCTTTCATGCAGTAAGCAGCTACCTCCTCACCCAAGGTGAATATAATTATCTTATTTTTACACGTGGAAAAAATAAGGAATATTGATGTGACTAGGCAGATCCAAAGTCCTATGAGACTACAAGAAATATTTCCCTGACTTCACTAAGAGTTGAGTGAGGCCCTCAACAGCTTTCTCAAGATGTCAAAGAAAGTATGTAGTAAATCCAGGCCTGCCTCTATTCATTTATTATATGTTCCCCTCTTGCCGTTTAACTGTTCTCTAGTTTTACTCACAGTAAACTGAATGACAGTGTTTAGTACCATTTCACTAGTTTCAGTAGAGTTGAGTTGTATTTTAGCTGACGAGCTTGTTCCTCATATTTTTCTTCCTTAATAAAACTCTGCAGTAGCTGAAAACAGACAAATCATAGTGAATGGGGATGTGCTTACAAGGGGCCTGAACTTAGAAGAGATAAAACTGCTTAATAGCTCTTCCAGACTATTTCTTCATATGACAAATCTTATTTTGCAGTTAAAGTGCATTACGTGGCTTTAATGCATCCTCTTCCAATGTATGTTGACCGGAAACATACATAACATACTAGTTGTTACTATAGAATAACTCTTTTGAATAACTGGGTCCTCACAGAATGTCAGTATGACATCATCAGGTATTCTTCATGTACGAAGATGACTTTGAACTTTTATTACCCAGAAATAAACTAAAAATGTTCTACTCACTTTTTGGAAGACTAAATGGTTAGTTTAAGATTACCAGAATTTTGCTATTAACTTGCAAATGGAGCTGTATGTTTTTCCTGTGTAACTTGTAATAAATTTTGCTATTAGTATTGTATACATTGTACTTGTATTTGCTACTATTGTCTGTACTTGTAATTAATATCTAATTTTGGTGCAGGTCCATCATTCAGCAACTCTTAATCCAGAATAACAAAAAAAAAAATGTCCAGCAATTCTGCTAATTTCAGTGACTATTGAATAAAAGTAACAATTTCACGAACTGCTGTATATGGAATTTTCACAAGGTGTGAATTTGGCATGGTTAATATATGCATTTCACTTATAGGTGTGTACGTGAGTTCTCAGTGGACATAGAAAGAAGCTGTTTAAAAATTCTCTGTAATCACAAGGTCCAAATTGGGTAGAACCAGTGTAAGAAATGTATATCAAATAAAAAATAAGAGGTATCATCGTCATTCTGTACAGGAAGCTTGTTGAAACAGTAGAAACAGGAAAAGTTTCTATTGAAGAAGGACTTATCTAGAAAAGTCCATCTGGATTTTATTGAAAGATTGAAAAGACGACTGTTCATCTATTTAAATTCTCTACTTGTTTATGCTTTTTGTTACATCATAAAAAAGGAACATGATCTCCAAGTGAGTATAGAATGAACCACCTTTCCCCTTCTCTGCTTTCCCAACCATCTTTACGTGCTTGGGTTTGTTTTTCCTTAGTGTCAGAGCAACATTACTATGTAGAATCCACACTACCAGCAGAAGAATAATTTGTAAAATATAGTCAGAAGGCCAATAATGAGAAAAACTGACAAAGTGGAACTGTGTGGAGTTATAGTATTTTCACTTTCTTCTTTTTTTTTTTTTTTCATTTTGTTCTTCTTAGGAACTGTTCATTTCATCTTCTGCTTCATTTTTTTTAGAAATTGTAGTGGCAAAAAAATTGGAGCTTTTAGATGTAATGCTGCTGCTATTAGTTTTGCAGTAAAAGAACTTTATTAATCCTGCTAAATATAAATTGTTATAAGGTCAGAAATTTACTGATATACTTTGTTATTGTCCCTATAAAATGTGGGAAATTTTTTCCCCACTTTTTACTCCACTGGTGAATTGGAAGCTCTTTTCAGATGAGATGGGGAAGGTCGCTTTTCCTCCCCTCATATTTAAGCAATTAAAACACATATTCCCAAATGATAAGGCCTTTATGGTAAATGCAGGAGGCTGGACCAGGTGACCCACTGTGGTCCTGTCCAACCTGAATGATCCTGAATATTCTAAGACTTCTGTGCACAGTCTCAGTTCTAGGACACATTTCAGAATGCAATATAAGCTTGCAACCAGTTCTACTACATTGTCTAGTCATTGTACACTATACACTAAATAAATAGGCTTTTTAAAATACTTACATACAGACATATATACACAACACACATATTTGTTCCTATTTTCTTTCTTTGTGTTCCAGATCTAGTACGAGGAGTTAAATTATTTAGTTTGGGTTGTTTTCCATGCGTTTTACCTTTCCCTGAGCAGTAAGAGATATTGATAGCTCAGTGATTAAAAAAAAAAAGCCAAACTCTTCTTAAAAATCATGCAGCTTTAGACTGTCTGTTGAAGAAGAGCCTCTCAAAGACAGAGATTGTTAGGCCTGGAATTTGGTGTGTAGACACAATGTACTGTAAGGCTGTTCTGTGTATGATTGTTTACAAACTTTTTATATATTAACAAGATCTCTTTTTCAAAATACTTTTCTTCTGTGTGCATTAGGTTTCTGACCCTCACTGATGTACCCATAGACTCCATTTTGAACACTAAATTTTACAAAAGGGCAATATTCCTCTTGTAGCGTAACAAATTCAACTTTATGTATATTGACAGGGAAATACGTCACAAACCATTAGTCTCTTTCTGATTATAATTTTGCTACTGACTTTTTTCTGTGTTTTCACATGTTACTTACTGAAACTTATCTTCCTTGTCAGCAAAATTAGAAGATTCTCTACTATTCCCAGGACTGGCCATAATTCATAAGAATTTGCAAAATATTTTGACAGAATTATTACATTGTTTTTACTTTACTTATTAGAGGTATCAACTGTAGAATATTAATAATGAGCTATTCTGTAAAGTCAGAAGTTACCATTTATTACATCTTAATTCTTCCAGTGCCCTGTGCCTTTGCAACAAGGATCCAATAGAGCAGCAACATAATTGCACTTTGGGCGCCCTCTTGCATTGTTAAAGTAAATGACGTTGTAGTAAGTAGCTTGGCCCAGGAGCGCACATAGTCTTCAGCACTCAGGTTGTTTGGTTGGTAGTAGTATTTTATAATTGAGTGAACTTGTGTAACCCTCTGCATTTCAGTTTGCTTTTTTGTAACACAAGAAGTGATAAATATTCTGCAGTCCTGAGGAACAGTGCAACAAATTCTTTTGATAAGATAGTACTAGTAACAGCCCGTACACATTGATTCTTAATGTTGACTATTGTAAGTACAAACCTTAGTTTCTGACTTGCTAAGAAATCAGTAGAGTTGATAGTTAATTTTGGTCTTTGAGAGTTTTGCTGTCATCTTTACTGGTTGGCTTTTGATCTGATCTTAGGGACAAATAGAGTAATCTGAAAATACATTATTCTGTAGACTGTGTTACAGGGGTTAAAATGTATATGTACTTATTGATTTGCTTCACATTAATGGGTTTCTGTGGCTTCTGATGGATATGTCATGGATTAAAATTTTTACACTACACAAACAGCAATAGAACATTATTACTTCCATTCTATTTTGAATCCTTTATGGTAAAATACATGCTTTATGCCTCATTTGCTGCAAAATTTATTTTATTGTAGTGTTTAATTAATGAGTAATTCTGCCATTTGTGGCAAATGGCCAAAACGTTATCTTCTATTTTTAGACTGCCACGGTTTAGACAAAGTAGATTAGGCAGAATTATACCAATCTAGCATATTCATTAACAGTTTGTGGAAATTGGTGGAGATTTTTCCTTGAGTCTAAGACATTTTTTATAGATGTTAAGTATTTTGAATAGAAAATAACTATGTGGCTGAATTTAAAACTAAAAAAAAAGAGAAAGTCTACACTTTTTAATGTAGGAGTAAACCTTCACAGTGTTTTAATGAACAAACAGAAATAAAACAGGTATTGTCCCTTGAGATGCTCTTAAATCAGTCATACTGCTAAACAGCTTTTAAGGGATTCCAGCACTAAATCCCATATAGATAGCAAGAAATGTTTACTTGAGGCAGAAAAGCTTCAGTAATGCTGCATTTTGGTACCAAAATAAAGAGATTTTTCTTTTTTCTTTCCCAGGCAGCTTGCCTTTGGTGAACAAGCAAGCTTAGTAGAGATCAACTGTTGTAGGCTTTTCAGAACTTTTCTCATTCTGGTGCCAGGGTGCGAGTGGGCGGTACAGGGCTGCACAGGACATAGCAGGTTTTGTTAAAGATACGTAAGTATGGAAACAACACTTCATTGCTAGTGTTTGTTATTTACTCCTCTAAATACAGTTAGCACCCAGAGGTTTCAAGGCAAAGAATATGCATTTCTAAAATGTCTCTTCCTTATTTATGCTGTGGCTACCACGTTTGTATAAACAGAAAATTACTCCATTCATGCTTTATTAGCTCTTCTTTTGTACCACAGCCTTGACCCCAGTCATCATAAATTGAGAAATAGTGGGGAACTAATGGAGACAGATGGGAATATGGCTTGCCATTTACTCAAATTGGTAAAGTAATTAACCTCAAGGTGCTGGTTTGCAAGAAAAATTGTTGGAATATCTCAGGGCGCCAGTAAACAGACTCCTGCTTTAACCACTTCTGACAACTGCATCATAAACTAGACTTATTCTGTTCAATTGACCTGTCAACGTCTTGAGTCCAAATAAAGATTTGTATTACAATGCACTTGCTGAGAAGTGGGAGAACACTACCGCTGTTTCTTTTCAAATGGGTTGCTGTTCTCTCTCTGCTAGATAGGAGCTGGAATGTCATATATTCATTCTTCAGCCATTATATTCCTTAGAAATCTTCCATTACTGATTGTGTGACAGCTTTGTGACAGCAGATGGTAGTCATTTGGCTTGAGAAAATGAAATGAAAAAACATGGGCCAGACTGACTGGGCTCATTTAGAACAGCAGTGGACAGAGGCCAGATCGAGTTTTTATTTATCGAGGGACATCATGTAATGAAGCCAGTTTCTTTTATTTTTTCCCCTTTCTCTTTTCCCCCCCTGCAGATTGGGTGAATGAGGTAGATTTTCAACATATTAGTACATAAATCAAAGGCAGTCTTGTAAACAGGAATATTTTATCAAAAAGCCCCCTTCCACGTGACAGCTTTCAAATTCTTCTAAGTTCTTTCCTCATCTATTTTTTTATTCCCCCTCTCAATTTAATGGAAGCATCTTTTGGATTTATTTTGTACACATTATCAGCTGGAATATTATTTTTTCAAAACAGCAAGTTAAATCTTCAGGGGACATTTTGTAAGTTGGCTTACATGGATTTAGCTCAGTAACTGGAAGAGTTTTGATCATTCAAGCTCATGCAGTTCTTTATTTCATATGTTTCGATTTGCAATTGAAGCAGCCATGACAAAAAAAAAAAGGTGGTTTTGATATTGTCATAAAATGTATCTGGAAGGCATATGTCAAGGGAACATACAGAGTAATCTTCATCTAGAGTAAATACAGCCATTCAAGACAGATGAAAACTGGAAACATAGTATGGTATCTCAGTTTGATGAAAACTCAATCGGTTCAGAAGCATTCAAGAAGCACTCATTCGTAACTTCTGCTCCCCTAATTTATCCACAGATGCCTACAATGGCATCCAGTAATGCCTTGCTGCATGATGCTGATTCAGTGCCATTATGACCACAGTAATTTAAACAATTTCTTTAGGTAGTTGTTTTTATGGATTTCAGGATTTTAGGAAACTAACATAGTTCCAGGTGAGTGGAATAATAGATTTTAAAATACATTTATTGTTCTCAAATATAAATTTGTCAGTAAATAATAATTTTCCTAATAATGCTCCCTAAAATTAAATTCTCAGTCGGCATTGTGATTTAATAGTTCATGCATTTTATATTCAAGGTAGTCTTCTTTGAAATGTGTTATGAGTTCAGAGACTGTGCCAAGGATAATTTGTCAGTGTCACCTGCACTGGTGCGTTTCCATCATTGGATTAAAGATTTGTTAATGTGTAATTGATAAAGAAAACACCAAGCAGCATTTTGCAATGATAGGTAGTGGTTTAGAATAGCATTTTATATTTTCTCCTGACAGGCATAACATTTTATGGGGTTTTTAAACCAATGTGTTCATACAGACAGAAATTTCATTGAGTTCTTTGATCAGTCGTTCTCAGTAACTGTGTTGGTGAGTTCACAGCACCTAATCCATGTTATCAGTCAGAGTCAATGATTTTTAAATCTATGGTCAAATTATACTCTATTTCACAACCTCTCAAAAAAAGACACAACAACGTGTGGAAAAGTGGATAAGCCAATAGCACTTGTAATTGAGGGGATAGAGTTTGGTAAATTTTTTAATTCTGAGAAGGTATGCCGGTTAAACATATTTGTTACCTGTGTTGTTTTCTTCTGGTTTTGAACATTTTAATTTATAATCAGACAAGAAGAACAGATGTAAGAGCTGTAATTTAATAATTTTATTGCTATCTTTGTATATTTTGAAGAATTAGGTATTGTACTCTTGGGAAGCCATATTTTATGCCTAGTTGGAAAAATGAATAATGTAATAATATGCAAAATGTGAAGTTTTAGAACTTCACTACTGAGTAAGGCATATAAACTAATGATCTAGTTAAAGTCCCTTGTGCACCATAATAAATACGGACTAAATTTGTCATTATAGCTTTAGACAGAGGTTTCAGGCTACAGATTTAATTATATCCTTTTTTAATATTCATACTTCTAAACTGCATAATTCCTTTCTACTGTAAAACTGAGTGCTATATTAAAACAAACAAAAATGGCAGATTACTAAATGGATATTAACGTGGAGTCAATAAGCATTTAATTTCTGTAGAGAACACAGCAAAAAAGAAGAGTGTAAGCTTTGTGTTGCTCAGATCTTTTCTCAGATGCCCATCATTTGTAGAGAGAGACTGCCTCCTGTTTTAATGCCGACTTTTGTTACAGAGGTTAATTAGTTATTTATGGAACTCATAAAGGACACAGGGGCAATACAGGAATACCTTTTGTTAGCCATTAAGAAACAATGATTATTGAAAGCCTAATTTAGTCTCCATATGATACAAGAGTTAGCTGAGACTAGCTCATCTCACATTCAGTCAACGCTGCTTAATGGTGTCCAAATATTGATGACGATTAACAATGGCTGAATAAAATACCATCACATTAGAATGTTTATTCCATTCCTCCTATCTTTCTAATAAATACTCTATTGGCTTGAGTTTAAAGACTTTCTTTCCTTTACAGTATACAGTTGACCAGTCTCAGATTAGTGTCATCAATTAAAGCTCAACTTAATAAACAAATAACTTTTCCATCCACTTTCATATTCCTGTAGGCACATGTTAAGTAAATGAAGAGAGAAAAGAAATATATCTAAATTAATGAGTCTTGTCCCATTTTTTCTCTTGGGAAGACCCTTAAATGCAACCAGAGCAATGAAGAAGTACAAAGGTAGCAACAACAAATGTGAAGATAAAAAGGAGGAAGAGCAATAACATGCATTTCAATGAGGGATAAGCAAAGAAGAAATAATATTTTATGGGGAACTAGAAGGAAAGTTCAAGCCAAACAATGAATTCGTCAGCATAGTTCCTAATAATTTACAATTTGGGTTGGCTCAGTTGGGATGAATGGGTTCCAAAGAGGCTAAGCAAGAACTGGGTAGTCCTTCGGGTAAAGTCACTGTGGATAAGTCAGTCCCTTGTACACTGAATAAAATATTGAAGTTAGCTGATAGGTTTGAGCCAGTCAGATCCAGGGCTCAAAAATAAGTGTTTCATCTAGCAGACAGAGCTGGTGTTGGGTATGAAAAAGGTGTTTATGACTTTCAAATCA
The DNA here is from genome assembly GCF_026419915.1 of Harpia harpyja. Taxonomy (NCBI): domain Eukaryota; kingdom Metazoa; phylum Chordata; class Aves; order Accipitriformes; family Accipitridae; genus Harpia; species Harpia harpyja. Next base: position 53,737,126 of record NC_068942.1, read on the forward strand.
ATAATGAAGGTCTTTGATTTCTCACTGCCTGCCTAAATGATCCTATTTCTTGTTTTTCCTTTGCTTGCAAATGCACTAGGTAAGAGGAAAGCTAATAGTTTCTGAAGAATAAAATTGCTTTTGTTAAAAAAGAAAAAAATCTATGGGCAATTGCAGCATATTTTTCATGTGGCTTTCAGATATGGATGGTGAGTGATCTTGGGTTAGTTTTGCATTATTTTTTTCTATTATCTAGTATTGTAATTATTATTTCTCGTCTTGCTTATCCATACTAAAATGCTTTTATTTTATCAGAGGGCATATTATAAACATTTTTACATATTTATACATTTTCTTATTATGCAAATTGCCAAGAGCTATCACAAAGGTGAAGGAGAGTTAAGAATAAAGGTAAGAGGACTTTTCTAGCAGACGGTCATTCAGTAGATGTACAAAGGACATATTTCTTCAGTCTCAGAATTAAATTGTTAAAGTCATCAGAGCATTTCTGTAGGGATGTTACTAGCTGCTCCTGGGATGGGCTGAAGAAGGGGGAAAAAAGCTGTTTTCAAGTTAGTCCCTTGATTTAGTTATCTGCTAAGGCTGGCTGAAATAGCAACATTTTCAGTGTTATTTTATGAATACAGTTTTTTCTTACTACTGAATTATCAGCATTGGTAATTCTGATCATATTCTCTTGATTTTTTTTTTAAAATAAGCATTTTCCTATTATAGGGCTAAATATTATAACCATGTAGCCACATAAAAGTGCAATTGAAAGTTCAGAAATCATTTCAGAGTGCCTATTAAATATTTCAAAATAGTGATATGGAGAGCTGCAAGTTTATATTTAATCAAAACCAAGGTAATAGTCATGATCATGTTTACTGTGTCATTGCCTAATTTTTGACCAAAAAGGAGGTCAATTGCGCCAGACATTGGGTGAATGCAAAGCAACACAAAGGCATTTCCTGAGAGCTTACAGTTTAAGTTGTAGGAAATGAAAAATTAGAATGAAAATTTTGGAATGTTTTTTGGGGTATCAAACTTAGATGTCAAGGATCCCCCCAGCATGACTATTAAAATTGAAGAATTCTAACAAGAATTGAATCTATTTCTCAAGGATGAAAAGTGGCATAAATTAGGGACAACAGATGACCAAGCAGTCAGCTTATAGTCTACAGCTTAAAACATTTTAGAATTATTAACAAGCTTTTTTGAAGAGGCATCATGGCTTGCGATTTAAGAACTCCACCTTCTGTTGGTACTGCTCAATATATGAAAGCTTAAATATACATCATTTTGGCCATGTCTAGAGTTTGCGGACTTTTGGCAAAGGAAGTGAATTAAATGCAATTCATTATAAAGGTGGGCTTTAGACTGACACTACAATCTGCACATAACAAAGCTGTCCCATTTACAAAGTACACAGATACTATCACAGCAAGGACCATGGAACTAGCCTGACATACAGAAAGAGGATGTTATACTATTAGCCCAAAAGTGAGTAAAAAGAGCTATTTATTGCCCAGAGATTGTACTTAAGCATTAGAAAAGTGAATTTCATCTATTATGATCAGAGTCCATTCTAGCTCTCTCCTGTGTGGTAGCATATGCATGCCATGGGATATATATCTATTTTGAGGAGTTTCAAGATATTTTAGAACTTTTCTTAGACAGTAATGTAAAGCACACTAAAATGTAACATAGTTTTCTTTTTCACTTTGGTTTTCACTTGTTTCTCTTTGGTTTTATATCCTCTACGCTCTGCCTAATTTTTGTTTGTTTTCATGATTTTGTTTCTGTTTTCTTACATTATGTTATTTTTCTTATTTAGTTGTCGTGGTTTAACCCCAGCCAGCAACTAAGCACCACGCAGCTGCTCACTCACTTCCCCCCCTTACCCAGTGGGATGGGGGAGAGAATCGGGGGAAAAAAGTAAAACTCATGGGTTGAGATAAGAATGGTTTAATAGAACAAAAAAGAAGAAACTAATAATGATAATGGTAACACTAAAAAAATGACAATAGTAATAATAAAAGGATTGGAATATGCAAGTGATGCATAATGCAATTGCTCACCACCCACCAACCAACGCCCAGTTAGTCCCCAAGCGGAGAACCCCACTACCCCCAGTTTATATACTAGATGTGATGTCATACGTGGCCCATTGGCCAGTTTGGGTCAGCTGCCCTGGCTGTGTCCCCTCCCAACTTCTTGTGCCCCTCCAGCTTTCTCGCTGGCTGGGCACAAGAAGCTGAAAAATCCTTGCCTTTAGACTAAACATTACTTAGCAACAACTGAAAACATCAGTGTGTTATCAACATTCTTCTCATACCAAACTCAAAAACATAGCACTGTACCAGCCACCAGGAAGACAACTCTAACCCAGCTGCAACCAGGACATTAGTCTATACTGTGATTACGTGAGAATATACAAGTACAGGACAGAAAAAAAATTAATTCTAATTATCATGCCATTTTCTATTTCAATAGGAAAATCTGACATCTGGCATACCTCAAAAGTCAGAAGGAAATACTTAAGTGCATTTCTCCTCTGTGAAAAAATTAATGATTAATGTGTTCAGGCAATGCTAACACTGGTTCTGGTCTGAGATCAGCATGACATTTACTATGTTATTTTGTCTGGCTGGTTCTACTGGTTGATACTTATGATTTTCAATCAAAACATAAAGCCTAACAATTTTTTAAGAGAGCGACTGTGGAAGCCCTGTTGAACATACATAGGTTGGTGACTGTTTTCCGGACCAAGTCAAATGTCTGTCAACCAGGAAATAACTTTAAGTGTGCTGAACACGTTTAAACACTATCCCAGTGTTCCTCCCTGAGTGTCGGGTCTTTTCCAGGGTCACCTAATTAGAGTTGTTTATGACAGCCATTTGCCTCCACCTGTCCTGTGATTGATGGTATATAAACAGCTCTTCCTCGCATGGAACAATGCATCAGCCAGATAGCCGTAGAAAAAGAGCTGAGCAAAGGGAGAGTGTCTCCAGTGCACTGACACACAGTAGAGTTACTCCAGCTTAGAGTACTTGGCATACTTTCCTAATAGTTACACTTCCACGTGGCTTTATCTGACCATAAATACCATCTTCTAGAGCTATAGTGATTTTCTGGTAACTTCTGTTACTGCTCTTTGGAATGGAATGGAATGAATGTCTCACCAATGAGCTCAAAAATACCTTGGTATTCAGTTAATAATGGTGATTCTGATATCCTGTTGCCAAGGTGTAACATCCCCAGTCTGTAGTGTTTCTCCTTGGGCATCCAGGGACAGTCAGATAAACTGTTCAATTCACAACAAACTCCTTGTGTGGATATTCTTGTAAGTCCTTTCTTAGGGTTAGCATTTTCTCATTTTGGTATTTAGCTTCAGGTATGTGAAGTAGGATTGTGTAATGATTTCAGTATAGTCAAGGAGAGAGGAGGAAAGGTTACAGGATTAAGAGCAGAAGCCTGTCTTGTGGTCTCTGCATCTTCCCTCTTTGTCCACTGATAAAGCCTAGGGAGCTGAGATCCCTAACTTCGATACTTAAAATCTGATGTTTATATTACTCAGTATAAATGCCACTCCTTAGGTGTCCTTAGGGTCTTACTGCAAAATAGCTAGTCTGCTGAGAATTTGCACTTGTGCTCACTGTAAACAAACATTCCTATCTACACAAGTACTGGTCTACTAAAAATGGTCTGTTAGTGCCCTGTCCCTCAGGTGACAGTGGCAAGCCTGAGACTAAAAAGTCACTCATAAGCCTTGTTCTAATGTATCTCTGTCTGACAGAAACCACAGGTGACAAGTCTGTGGGCACTAGAGGGAAGTGCCCACTTTCCACTTACAGAGCATCATCCTATATTTTGTTTCAGCAGAGAGTCTTTCTCAACTGATAACAACATTTGCAGCAGAAATCAAGTGCACATCTTGTAAAATTGTCACCCAGGAGGCGCTATTTCATCGTTTAGGCACATCCTGTTTCCTAGTGTAACAGTAAGTGTAGCACAACTAAATGAAAAAACATGGCAGTTTGGTGTCAAAAAATGTACAAGATATCAATTTGAGTAGTCCCTTTCCCAAAGAGGCAGGGAAGGATGCAAGAGGGAATACTTTAAATAGGGAGAAATGTTCCACTCTCAGCCACAATAAGCTGTCAGGTACTGAATCTGTGTTATTTTCAATTAGGCTCATCTGATGCCTACGTATACAGCAGACATATGTCACTTTGCAAGAGACACTGTGAGCTCCCTAGGTTAACAAAGCCTCCAGTGCCATTGACTTAAGAAGCAGTCAAATAGCTCAGCATTATTACAGTTCTCATTTTAAAAGTACTTTTAGGTCTTGCTATTAAAATATTGTTCATGCTAATGAGCCAGTGAGATGGAGTTTTACTAAGCTTCTCATATGTACATAAAATAATGTCTTCATGTAAGAAAATACCCTGCAAACAATTATGTATGTGAGTAAATTTACTCTTGCCAGCAAACCCAAGGGTTTGATCAACTGAAGTCTAAAAAAATCAGCCCTAAAAATACTTCCTTTTAAAAGTCAAAATATGCTTAAATAAGTTCACTTAGCTTCATGGGTATGGGAGAAAATAATGACCACACGAAAAGCTTTAACAAAGAATACATTAATTGAAAATACATGAAATTTTGTCTTCTAAGAATTTAGGTTTGAATCATTAAGTGCGTGTAATTTCATAAATATCATATGTAAGCAGGGCTCATTCCTGTGATTATTCTCTGTGGCATTCATTCTGTGGTGCTGCGTGAGTTGTTCTATACAGAACATCATCTCATTCGGCTAAATACTGACTGCTTGATTTTTTGTGCACTAACTAACTAAATAACAGCTTTCTACTGTGTTTGTCAAGCTCATGTGAATAATCCAAGTCAGTGTTCCTGGATCTTGAGGAATTTCTCAAGTTACAGGGGTTGGAGTGGCTAGTGGCTCATCTGCATGAATCAGATGTCACCTGCTACAGATGAAAAAAAAGGTCTTTTTGTATCTAAGGAAGAGAATTGTCCTTCTGCTTCACTGAGCTGAACTTTGTGTTTCAGTTCACATTTTAACATGACTCAAGACACGGAATCTGGCAGCTTCTTTATCATTTACCCACATTTTGCTTTTTCCCCATTCCCAAAACTGTCGTCTTTCTTCCCTCCACTAGAACAGACGTTGTTTTCACCTTTCTAGTTTGATCAGCTTGCAAGCAGATGTTCTTATGTAATTTTTAATTAATTGATTTCTTCCTTGGAGGGTTTTGGTTCATCTGTTTTAAGAAGATACCTTAACTTTAAGGAAAAAAAAGAAGAAAAATTAAGCACATTTTCTTGTTGTCTTGTGCATTTCAAAATGAAAATATAGTAAAATATGTCAGTGAAATTAAAGCAACTCTTAAATTGGTAGAAACAGTTTATACATCATACCTACAAATACCTTAGCTAAAATGTATCCATTACATATGCCATTTGTATCAATGTCATTGCACCTCCCTGCTAGTTCCCCTTGTCCATCCTGACTTCAAGAGTTCCACAGTCCCACTCGTCTTCTCTTTCTGCCTCCAAAATGGAGAAGAGGAGGAATGGAGTTTGAGAAATAAGAGAAAGATGTCTGAAGGTAGTACTCTCCTCTGTTTCCTTTCCTCCTTTTTTTTTAGGCTTTTAACATTCTTTATTTTAGTCAACATTGAAGGAATGAGATTGTAATGAGAGGTAACATTAAGACCTTGATTCGCTTAGCAGAAAGACAAGGGACAGTTTCTAGTGTTATATAGGCCCCCAAGATAATGCATTTTCCAAGCACAAAAAAGCCCTTTTCTGCTAAGGACTGTCAAGGGCCTTGTAGTTAGAAAAGTTAATCTCTTGTGGGCTATAATCTTCTGTTGCATCGCTTGGCCTGTGGACGTATTTTCTCTTCAGTTCTTTGATCGTGCCAGTTAAATGGGCTGCCACCTCAGCTGACTGCCAGCACCATCATCTTGTCAGAACTACCCCAACTCGAGCCACCAGCCAAACCACTGATATGAGCACTCCCAGCTGTATTTCATTTAAGATGAACTTGGTTACTTAAACAGTGGAAATGGTTTTTGCCATCTCTCCTTAATTTAACTGAAATGCCTTTTAGGGAAAGTTAATTTGTTTTGCTATCATGATAGGAGAAGAATAATTTTGGCTGGAATGGGGTAGGGAGGGAGATAAGCAGCTAGAAGAAGCAGCCTTTCAGATAACGTAGCTGGGATTTAAAAAAAGATGTGTTGATCATCTCACACAATGGATTATGTGTGATTACACTGTCCTAAAATATAGAGAGATCTATAACAAGCTTATTTAGATGTTTGTGAGCCAGAGCTCTGATTGGGGTTCTCTAGCATTTTAAATGTGAAAGACTTCTGAAGGAAATAATTTTATAACAACAAGCATGATGTATGTCTGAAACTCTGCAAAACAAATTTGGGTACGTATGTGTACCAGTCCAGACTGAAATGAAAAAGTCATATAACGAGTCCTTTCGCATCCGCTTTTCCAGGTTTGCTTCTATCAGCAATAGAGTGAGAACCCCAGGCCAGAGCAAATCAGTTTACATAAATGGCTAACAACCAACGCCTTCCCGGAACAATTTCAAGGTGCAGCAAAGAGAGAGGGTGCTCCTTTTCCCTTGAAGGCCTCCTTCACACTAGCTTTTCAGCTAAGACTGGACACATGATAAGTAGGAGCACTTTTATGCTGGAGCATCTTTTTACCCTGTCATAAGTATAATTGGATATAAGGTATCACGAGAGAACTCCATTATGTGAGGAGAGAATGAAGTATTTCCAGCACTAAAGCTATGCATCTCTGGACAGAAAGAAGCTAAAATGTTTCAGTCCCTAACTAAAACATGTAGAAACTTTGTCTTTCTAACTAAAATCCTTTTAGAAATCCCATCAGTACACATAAAACCTCTAGAATCTGTAACTTCACTATGGTTTTCCCCTTCTATGCCTTTAAAATATATAATCCTTTGTTTTATCTAAACTGTATTGAATCTCCCTGTTGCTGCTGAGGAAATGTATTTATCATCTTTGAAGTGTGTGTTATGTACCTGCTTGCCATTCCAGAGGGGAGTAATAAATAAAAGATAACTAATTGGTTAGTGGCTGATCTGACAGAGAGGAGATACTGGGTCAGAGAGGACCAGTCCTACATAAATGGCTCTGGCAGCATGAAGGGGTATAAGCTGCGTTTGGTTCCTGGACTTTTTGAGGATTGGTAGGAGAGATGTGCTGTGTATGTTGTACAATGACAATAGTGAGATTTCGTAACTCAGCTCCCCTGGATAATTAAATTTCACTGTATGATATACATTTATAGAGTAGGCAGTGAAGAAGTGTTTAGATGTAAACAAAGAATATAACGAAGAAAGTTATATTGCTAGGATCACAGGGTAATTCAGGCTAGAGAGGACCTCAGGGAGGTTTCTGGCTGACCCTCAAAGCAGGGTCAGCTATGAGATCACGCCAGGTTATTTGACGTTTCATCCAATCTTGTCTTGAAAACCTTACATACCACATCTTGGCACCCTTTGCCACACTTAATTAACAATAATGAAAAAATATATTTATTTGTCTTTACAAAAACCTGCTTTAGTTCACATGACATGCTTCTTTGCTGCTCCTGAGACACAGCACTCTCCCTCAGAGTTTAGACAGGAATTTTTTGGAGGTCAGTCCTTCTATTTCCATGAAAACATCAGCAGAATTTGTGAAAACCCTGAGAAGGGAATTCAGTTTGCAAAATGGCTTGTGCTGCCAGTGCATGTCTTGGGCTAAGTAAGTTTCTGATTAACTCTGAGCTCCAAGAGCAAGGTTCAAATTGTTTCCAAACGTCCCCATGATCTAGGATGTTTGGATCCAATAGCACAGATTTGGGCCAGCCTATAATTCTGATATTGCAAATATGCTTCAGGCTCTGTAGCCTTTAAAGTCTGTTGGATGTATCTGAATTACTGATTTTACTATCTAATTGCTTAGAGGGAACTAATTGAAATACAGCCCTAAATATGGACTTCATTTCTGCTATCGCATTTCTACAGTGATTTTTCATTCTAATCTAGCAATTCTGGTGAGCTGATGCTGGACACGTTTAAAATATGTCCTGTTTTTTATTTATTGCACTGTTGAATTTATAGTGGCAGAAAATGGGTAAGAGTTTAAGGCAGCAATTAATGTTTTAAAAGCAACAGAAAAGAGACAAAAAAGTTCATATGGGGTGGGAGAAAGCAACTGAGAAGAATTACTTTCCTTTTTGCCAGGTACCAGAATCTGCACTCAAATATTTCTAAGTCCTTCTGGTCCTATTAAATACCAGAAAAATGACCAGATACTGCTGAAGGAGCATTGGTTATTTTGCAATGCTTTACTTGGGTGTGTGAAAATAGACTTTACATTATCCTGTGCTTATTGCTGGAATTCCTCTATCAGCAGACAGGCTGAGGTTATAGCAACTGTTTAAGATTTGAAATATTTTTGTTCAGAAATCTGACATGATTTGCTAGTTGTGACAACTGATTTGACAATGACCAGTGATTTAGGTCTACCTGTAATAAGTGAATTAATCTGAGTTAAAACATAGTGATCTGTCATGTTTAGAGATACCTCAACAGCTGGCTGACTTGTCCTCTGTCAAGCTAGTTTGTCCTGTGCAAATCTTCTGTCAAGTATGGAAAAGAACTGTTGAGAGAAAATTACATGGCAGTTTTAGAGTTTGTGATGAATTTTTCTCCCAACATACCAGCTGTGCCAGCAACACTATTTTTTGTGGCATTAATCAAATATCTTGCCTGCAGCACCTTCACTTTCCCAAAGGCTAGAAGATGAATCTGTCAAAAAATTTCACTGGGATTTGACAAGAGCTTTTCCTAAGCTCAGGTACTAGTCCATGCACCTCAGAAGTTTGAATAAGGCTTTTAGGGATGTTGTTCTCGGAATTAAAAGTCCTGTAGTGTGATTTTACCCTATACATGAATTCAAAGCCATTGTTACAGTGAACATGATGAGATTAAGGATTCTGCCATAAGGCCAAGTACTCAAGCTTTATTAATGTGCTCCACTTGCTGACTTACAGCTCTGTGTTTATTTTTAGCTATAGTTCTGCAATTAGCAAAGTACAAGAACAATTGAAGGCTGCAGTGATCCAGCCACTTTTTCTGCAGATGGAGGAAACTGAGACAAGTTTAGGTTGATAAATACAAATATGTATTCTCTTCTTATATCAACTTATTGCATATTGTCATTAAATTATAAACTGTAGGAAATTCCAGATTACAGGTTTTCATAAATAAGAACACTTTTGTTTTAAGCAACACAGAATAGAAATGTATTTTTATCATTCCTCATTTTTTTAGTACTGCAATTTTAATTAAAAATTAGGAGACTATTTCTTATATGAGCATTGGGACCCAAATGCAGCAATTGAGAGAAACAATAGACTCCTACTTAAGTGAGAGGAGAAACATTCTTTTACCTTTAGTTCATGTGCATGTATACCATTACATATGCTCAGTGACACAAATGTGTGCTAGATGCTTTCATAGCTTAAAGGCTGCCAGCAAAGTTGGGTTTACCTAGCACTCAAAAATTCCAAAATGCAGACATGTAGCACCATACAGTAGGTGGGATATTGAACTCCTCCCTGTAGGCACTCTGTCTTGGAGAAAAAAGATTAAAGAAAAGAATTCTTCTGATTTGCTTTCTGAGCAATGCTGACCTGTGAGAAGCTGAAGAGGTGCATTCAGCTTAATAAGTGGAGGTGAAGTATCCTTCACCTGAGTGAGCCCATGCATTATGATCACATATAGTTCCTAAGATTGCTTTCTTTTTCCCACTTCCATTGGTTCTCCCATTCATAGATTGGCTTTCACATTACTCCTTCTCTTCCAGATAGTTCTTACAGATACTGAAACATGTCTTTCACACTGGAATGAAGAGGAAGGAGTAGAATCAATTTAGTACAACTCTGTCTATCCCTGCTGGAGACCTCATGTAGACTAATAGCCTCTCTGGTTATGTCAAAGGCCTCTAATAAATGTAATGGTTAAAGCATGGCACTAGACTTTGGTACATAGCCCTCCTGAGCAAGGTCATTCTTCAGCAAGCCAACATTATCCCTTTGTCATGCTAAGGTCTGAAATCAGATTTGAAAGGACCTAGGCTGTGCTGATGTCTTTATCTGATTATCACTCCATTGGGTCGGGACTTTTAAGAGGCATTGGCCTTGGTTAACAACACTTTCCAAACTCTTTTCTCTGCTCCTGATTTTATTAGTCCCAGTTAGAGCCCCTGGAAGGGCTCCTGAGACTGGTTTTCTTTCATGACACCTTGAAGATCACAAAGCCCTATAGCTGCTGTACGTTATCAATACTATAGTTTCAACAAACATGTTCTAAAGAGATTTTGATTCAGCTTCCTCCCTACAATGAACACTGGACATAGGAAGCATTATGCATCTTTGAGGAAGATTTTTATTTAAAAGTTGAATTTCCTTCAGAATTTGAATTTGTAATCTTCTGCGAAAAGTAAAGGCAATTTTAGAGGTGCACAGAGATAGTACTTAAAAGATAAACAACATTAAAAAGCACGGGCTCTAGCTGCAATTGTATTTTCAAATTCTCTGTGTTTCTCCATGCTCTGTGTGATAATGATTGTGGTCTCCTTATATATTGAGGAAAGATAAGCCAGTGTTTTAAAAGCTGGAAACAGAGAATATATCCAAAATATGGAAACTACCTGGTTTTTTTTCTATACCAAGTCCTAACAAATTGTGAAATGGTCTTACAAAACTTCTGTGTCCATAACCACTTGTAAATGATACCATATGTTCCTTTAATGCATAAGTAAATTAATATCAGGCACAAATCATTATCATTATCATTGTCATTGATAATAGAGTTCCTTCCACCAACATGAATAGCTGCACAAATTCCTAATTCAGCATCAAATCCATTTTTTTCTGATGCCTGAATATTTTTGATTTGCATAACCTCATTAGCAAAGGCATTTGCATGAGTCTAATATTTGAGAAATATTTACATATTACTGGATTGTTTTGAATGTGTTCAGAATTAATATGAAAAAGAACAACTCCAGAGAGATATCAAAGGTTATTGTGATTGAAGTTACTTTACAGTAATTTAAGTAGTTTTTATAACAGGTTAAAAGAGAGATTTAATTATGTTAGATAGGCTGCAGTACTAGAACTACTGTGCTAGGTAATATTTGACATGTCTGTCTGCCAGCCTTCCTGTCTGTCTACCTGTCGGTCTTTTCTCAAGTGTTTCTGCCTGCAGAAGTACTTTTAAAATTGCAATAAAGAAATAGAGAGGTTTCTTAAATCATGCCATTGTATATCCAAAAAGGTATATTATTTTGGATGTGGTGTATTTTACAATTTGACAAGTTGGAACTTTGTAAACTGACAATTGGGCACAGACGAAGGTATCCATTTATCTCATATATGTCTTGTTGAGGCAAAGCTGTCAGAAGAAATCTTATCACATGGTGCCCCATTTGTTTTCTGTAGTGATTTATGATGGTTTTGAAAAGGTCTTGTGATCCCATAGGCTGCCACGATTCTCTGACTCTTCTATGTCAATGGATCAGATTTTTGACATTTTCTGAGCGCATTCAGAAAAGATTTGATAAATCAGCTTGTGCTGTTTATTTTAATTGATCTGAAGCCCATTCCTTCAAGAATTCATCAAACACTGTGACAGGGTCTGGGTGTGCTGCAGTGAAATGAAAGAACTGGGTTGGCCATGCTTCTGTGATGATGATATAGATATTTTGTTGAAAGTTTATGCTCACAGACGAGAAGATGTCATAACTAATTTAGAATGTTGTAAATCTTTTGATGCAGATTCTAATTCATAAATCTCATCCATCACATGTGATTCATGAAACGATAGACAACCTTTGATGAGAAGGTACTTTTGTGTGTGTTCCAAGTTCTTTGCATTTTTTTTCCTCTTCAGAAATAAATCACTCCAGAACAACAGAATTCTGTTATAAAAGTGGTGCTGTAAAGGTCTCTCATTCTTTTGCATCTGTTCTTCTTCTCATAAGGGGTAACATTTCTTCTCTTTAAGATGCAAATGAATAAAACTGTGTGTGTGCATGCGCTTCACTTTACAACAGGGAGAAAAATGTAACTGATTGCAGTGGTTCTGGTTGAGGAGTCATCACATTTGGCTGGTATAACCTGGGTCTCTTTTCTTCTCTCACAGGAACCTCCATCTGTTGAAAACATCACCACAAACACCTGTCCTGATCAACCACAGTCAGTGTCTTTGATCTCTTCACTCATTCCTGTTGCGCTTGGTTGGTAAACCTGTAAGGAGACCATTGCAGGATCTGAGCCTCTCTCTTATCAGCCAATCCACTCTTTTTCCTGCTAAGTTGAGGCATTGCTGCTGAGTGGTGGCTGTGGATGGTCAAGGAGGGAATTTGTGGTGGTGTATTTGATCTCTCTAATTAAGGGAAATGAGCATGGGATGACTGATAAGCAGGCTGGCCTATCAGGCAATGAATGATAAATAAATAAATAAATAAATAAATGTCACTCAACAGTGTTGCCAAGAAAACTGCTGAGGACTGGTATCAATCAATGTCTGTTTATCTGTCTAGGACTCTGTCTTCAGATATAAAGTTTAAGTAACTCCATACATTATCAGAATAATAAAGTAACAAAGCCAAGCATTCAAAAGTTAGGTAGTCTTAGAATTATGTTTGCCAGTGCAATATTCATTTGCCGTCCTTCTGAATACACATTTTTATATTCTTCCTCAATGTCATGCTTGTGGTAAAACCAAATAGAGAACTGAGTGAACAATTATTCATTGTTCTTAGTTTATGCACAGAACCCAGGTGACCATTCTTTTCTTGCAATAATGTGTTTCACTTGCATTTTAACTTCTGCATGGAGTGAGGCTAGTGCCTCTTTTCAAAATGATAAGTTGCTACTTCTCTGCGTTGCTTGTTTTCTCAGAAGTGCTAAATATGGGGCCCGTGGAAGAAAAGCATGATCAAGTTTGTGCTCAACACAGTCAGTGTATCAGACAATACAAGAGGATCCTTAGTGCAGATTTTAATGCTGAGCCTTTACTGAGTTCTTGTGAGTATGTGCAAATGGCAGTTTCAGAAATCTTTAAACTCAGTCCCATATTCATTTGAAGAGATAATACATGCTTTTCTGAAATGAAGACATACTTCTTCTTCAAAATCCTGCTCCAGAAGAATAAAGGTGCACTTCTTCAGTGAAACAAATAGAAATATATGCTCATATCAGTAAGTCTATTTCTCCTTGCTATCTTTCTTGAAATTTTTCAAAACAGTTATGGCTGAAGGAAACATCAACCAAAGAAAATGCAGCCTGGAAAACTGGCTAAATGACTGTTTGTGGGATACTTCACAATGGCTGGAATAGCAGCAAGTAACCATCACAGACTGAAGAATGGAATCTAAAGTGTTCACCATCCACTCAGTGCAGGGCTTTATAGGTCACTAATTTCTTTTTGCCATTTATTGCAGACCTCACTGTTGGTTACTGGAAAGGTCAACAGTTTCTCCTGCCATACATGGGTCAAGGAATTCAGAGTTACCTTTTTTTGCCTGGCATATTTCTGAGTTTACTTCCCTTACCTATGGCTTCTTTTGCATATGCTTAAGAAAAGGTTTGTCTGCTCACATGATCATGGATAGACCTGCAAATCAATTTTGAAGGCTCGCTTTTTAAGCTGAGAGAGGAGCTATCAGCATGGCATGTTTTTCAATGCAGTTTTCTGCTCCTCCACACAAAGAAGAAAAGCTTAAATTTTCTGCAGCACTGCAGTATTCCAGGTGCCATCAAACAGGGAAGATTGAGGGCTAAGTAGGCATAATTTAAGGTGAGGGATTGAACATTTGGACTATGTGCTTTTCTTCTCAAAATTCTCCTCTTTCTTTCATCCTATCCAACTTTGCCTCTCATTGCTTATTGGTTTTCTTCCTCTAGAGTAACAGTAGCATGAAAGCAGTTGTCTGTATGCCTCATTCTCAGCTCTGCCATTCCATAGGCATCTTTCTTTAAAGACATTGAGATCCTAACTTAGTGTCATATTAGGCCAAGACTCAGCTGGCAGATTCAACTGCACTTAATCTTCCAATCATTTTGGTCCAGTCTATCCATGTTCAGTCTTGATGTACAACACCCTTGCTCTCCAGTGTGGGCTGTCTTAACAGAAGCAATTGGCATTGCCAAAATATGTATACTGCTTGACCATTTTTCTTAGAAGAATAAATGTACATGAGAATTTAGAATGGACGTTTCAAAGGGACAGAGCCACTATGCAAAAGCAGTCATAGAAAGCTGTTTAAAAGATACCCTGGACTCTCTAAGAGTGTGATTTTTAAAAGTGCTGGCAGCTCTTAGCACAGTCTTTAAAAGCCCAGTGCATTGCCAACAGGTGAACTTTTCCAGTATGTCTGTAATTCAAGGATTTTATAAAATTGTTTTTTATTTGACCATCTGCCAACCTAAAGTGTTGGTAATGAAGTTGACGTTTTAGCTGTGAGCTAAAGTAAGAGAGCAAGAGTCTCAAACTCTGCAACAGTAGGATCAACTGATTTTTCAGTGTTACTTCTCCATCAAAGAAGCAAATAATTTGGAATTTAAATGAATGGTAGAATTAACGAGTTTTTCAAATTCTTCCAAGGGTGCTTGAGCTTCTAATCTCAGGGGTTTTTCACTCAAGGTGGCTGAAAAAGAAATATGCTTTGAACATTGTTATTTTTAATCTCCAACAATGTTCTCTGTTTCCTGCCACCACCACCACCAAAATATTGAGTGGCTTTCACTCTTCCCAAACTGTATTCTTTTTTAAGTGGTCATTGTAAATAAGTAACATTTAATAAAATGCATTCTGGAATAAACAGATCTGCCAATTTACTCCAGCTGGGGTCTGCTACTTATTTTAAAAAACAAATTATTCTGAATGCATATTAGAAAAGTGATTCTGTAGACATTTTGCAACAATGGGCAGTTCTCGGTTATTCTGTTTTTGCTCCACAGAAGCAACTACTGATAAGTCTCATCAAATGATGCTTCTCAATACAGCAGCCCTGGCAGTTTGTATTAGCGGAAGACACTGGGTTAGGTGTTGAGTGAGTTAAGAACGCATACCCTTGCTAATTAATTTATTTTCCATATTGGCCTGCATTGGGCAGATGCTTTCATCCAACCTGAAAGGTACCATGGTAAGCAGGTGTTACAACAATCTTAGCCCAGAGGTATCCAAGTCTTTTTGCCTGGCAGCATTCCAGCTACAGACTGGAACTAGCTTTTGGAGAAGTTGTCACTGAGATTGATTGCATTTTGGAATTTCCATTGATTAATTATCTCTCCAATTCTTCACCATAGGCAACACCCTGAACTTTGAGACTGCATTAAAGCTTACTGTGCTTGTGTTCTTCAGTTTGAAATATTGTGGGATTTTGATAGGTCATATCTTACAGGAAGGGAGACAAAGGTGGTTAGATGTAGTTGTGCTGCTGTACTTCTTCACAGACCAAGGCAGGGTTTTCTTACTGAATTTGCAGCTAGCCTTCATAATTGCCAGTAGTCACATAAGTGGTCTTACTTCATCAATGACAATTTATGGAGTTATGGCTGTTTGGTCTGCTAGGAACCAGTTTATTCCTGACATTCTGTGAAGGGATGAAGATTCAGGTTTTTAGTTAGTTTTTCTTTGCTGTATACAAAGATTAACACAGCTCAGCATAAAGGAATAGCACAGTACTTCTTATAAAAATTATGCTATTTCTTACAAACATAAATATGGAAAGATCCAGATAGAAAAGCCACACTTGTTATATGTTTACCATTCTAACCCAACTAAGAGATATTTATTTCAGCAGCCACTTGTAAAAACCTCTCTCTAACATTAATCTTGGGTCTTATATGAATGGAGCAGTAGACTAACCAGCTTAATAAAAAGAGAGAGGATACACAAGTAATGGACAAGGCATTGCAGCCAGGTGTTATCAAATCATTCATTGCACTAAGTGCTCTCTCAAGTTCTGTTGTAAAAACAATTAAAGTACTGATGGCAGGCTTAAGTTACTTCAAATCATTCGGCAGAATTGATCCACAATTATCTTTGTAATCCCTGAAGCCCCAACCACTAAGTCCTCCATCCACTTTATATTTCCTACACACAGTTCTGATACCTGTCAGCTGCCATGCTCAATAGCCACTGGAACCAGCAACTTCACTGGACCCAAGAATTCCAAACTCTAAATCTGCTTGTGCTCTGAATACTCAAGTTCAAGTGTACAAAACACCTGTATGACAGTATACCCATCAACTTTCAAGGAGCTTGTAGTTTGTAGTCACGATTGCTACGTATATGAATGTGTGTGATTATGGAATAAGTGAGACATTGAATTAGGTGCTCTCTGTGGACACTTATTTAGTATTTGAAAGGGTATTGTCTTCTATTTAGTGTCAAGAGGCTTGTAGTCATTCTGCTTTTTAGGAAATGTTATGCTCATCTCTAATATGAATCTCAAAAAGAAATGGAAAAATGCCTTTAGTGGAGTTTTGTATGAGTTCTCCAAAATGTAATACAGACATTATCGTATCAGATGAGTAATTCATATGGCATGGCACCTTTCCTCTGGCAGTTTAGAAATGCAGCTCCCCTTGGCAGGGAAAATGTCAGTCCAAATGATTAGAGTTTAGCAGAGTTACATGTACCAGAGCACAAAACTGGACAATGGCAAGTGTTAGACAGCCTGAATTATAGGCAGTGATTTTTGTAAGACCCATAATAATTTTGAGATTTGTGCCTCTCACATCATCATTCTAAAATCTAGAAGCCGGATTTTCTTCTGTGGCTAATGACGTGAGGGAAGAGGCATGAGGTGCAGGAGAGGAAATTTTGCCTGACTTTTACCCTCTGGATGTTAGACCAGAATGTGCCCACAGCAGGTAATAATGGAAGAGGTGCCAGACGGCTTAGTGATGGGGGGATGAGTTGGTACATTACTTAACTGTGCCAATTTTGATCTATGAAGTCAAATCAGAATAGTCCCACTGGAAACCACTGTGGGAATCTCTGACTGAAAAGATTTTTTCTTGTGCACCCCCTGTACAGTGTAAAGACGACAAAGCAAGGCCAAGAACACACCCCTATTTCATGCAGAATTAACAGAGGCATCCATTTCAGTGTCACCAGCCCTGACCCTCAGACAGAAAGCGTTTTTAATTGCCTTCCTACTGTTAAAGCTTATCCCCACTTGTTTAGTCTCCCCAGTTCAGGCATCAGGCATCAATGCACTTTTGTTTGTTTTAATGCCAACATATTGAACCATTAGAACAGAAGGCACCACTTAGTCCATTACCCAGTCAATTTTCAGTTTAAATACCATTCTTTTAGGCTCTTAAGGGATTAGAATTGGTTTGAGTGGCACAGTGAGCTTTTTGGTCTCTATTGCACAAAACAGGGAGTTATTCTATCTCCTTGATAATAAGTTGCTCAGAGTAAGGGAAGAAAACAGAATTTCAGTTATTGAATATTTAATTCTGGACAGCAGTTTAATCAGAAGTGGGATTTGGGCAATTGCTCTAGCCTCCACCTAACATACTACAGTTTCAGTTCTTAGTATTCCTTAATTATCCCACTGAGATGTTTGAGGAGCAACTAGTAGTACATGAACTTGGCAAATCAGCTATTACCCAAGTAATGAAATACAAATACATATGCTTGACAATTCTGCAGGGAAATTGTCGAAGCTAGGATTCTCCATGGATTGTATTGGCCAAGAGAGAAAAAACAGGTGTTGTTATCAAAATTTGTATACAAACAATTTGACTAGAGTTTTAAAATAATGTGAAGCTTTTTTCACCTTCAGCTAATTCCAGGAATGTCGGTTAATGTATGGAGAGCACTGACTGTCAAATAATGAATCTGTAATGGCTGTGGATTCACACAGTGACGTAGTTCTAAATATTCAAGGATTTTACATTAACATTATATCTAAGGATGCGTATCAACTTTGCATCTAACCTTAAACAAAGGAGAGTTCAGCTCTACTGAGAGAATTGATTTTATTCAACAGTAAGGCAAGGGAAATTAGTACATTCAATATTTGTAGAAAGAAAATAAGCAAAGCCCACAAGTCTGGGTGGTTTGAGATTGTTCTTTGTTTTAGTAATTATACCTTTATATGTTAGATCTCATATTTGCACTTTCAGAAGTATTCTAAATGGTTTATGCATGAATCATGTCCTGGACCTGCTGGATTTCTACACAGTTTTACAATGAATTTACAGACAAACTACTTCAAACTGAAACCGAGTTTTAACTTTACAGCTGTAGCTATCTCATTCTGTCTGTCTGGGACATTAGAACAATTTAATTAGTAACCAAACATCAGTTGCTTCTAGTTCGTTTGCATGATATCTCAATGTGGTAATTTCTCAAATTAACATAATTTATTATTTAATCTGTCTTTGATTTCAGGGACAGAGTTGTTTGAATTATTTAATCTGAGGCCTTTTATTCACATGCAAGAGGACACAAATAGGAATACTTCATCAGGATGCATTTACTAATGTTTACTGTAGAATGATAAGCCAATGTAAAGCTAGGAAAGCCTCCCAAGCCTCACAGACATCCGTTTTGCTGTTAGCCGTACCAGTTTAAACAGTATGCTGCAAGAAATATCGACAGGTCAAGTACAGCAGAGAAGAGTGTGTGTCCCAGTGGCCTTTACACTGACAGTTTCTCCCACATTAAAGAGTTAACTAGCAGCCTACCAGCTCGGAGTGGAAGCTAATGAATGAAATGGAGATTGATATAGACTCTCTTTGGAGGTGCATCGATCTGTATCTTCTGAACTCAGCTTAGGAATTCTGCAGGCAGCATTGCATGAGTAACCCTGGCATGGTGCCCATTAGCAAATAACTCTTTTAATGTTTGTCTTCAATTGATTCGCTTATTGTTGTACTGACTACTATGTAGTTCTGCAAACTTTCTTGTATTTTGCCACTGTAGTAAGAAGTTATGTAAAGGTCTACAACAGGAATTTGATTTTAGAAGTACAAAACCGAAGCAAATTCTCAAGCAACTTTCTTGATCCTGTTTATTTCCTTCTCCTGATCCCCACCCCCCACTGCAAATAACATCAGGTCATTATTCAACTGAGATATGTAACTGCTACACACACCCAAAACCTGCAAATTTCAATAGTTTTATAAATCATTTTATTGTGCTAAGCTGATATCTCAGAGCAAGCAAAAGTAATATGCTCTTAACTGTGAAGTATTTCCATTTATTGCTTTAAATTGATACTGAATTATGGAAGTATATGTAGGAATAATTTATTTTTTCTGATGGTTTCTAGCATGGAATGTACCAACAAAGACAGGTTTCAGCAGGAAGGCCTTCCATGTTTTCTGCTTAGCAGGTCAGGAAAGGTTGGACCCTTGTTGAACAGCAGACAGAGAATTAATCTCCCAACTTCTTCTGTCTGAAAAGTAGTCATCTAGTTCAAGTCTAAGTCTAAATTGCTGTATAGTCAAAGAGGGAGGGCAGTTTGCTCCTCCTGTCTTGAGCACCTGTGAGTAGTTGTCTCTAGTCTCTCTCCATCAACTACGGAGGAAGCATGTACAACTAGCCTTGACTACATCTCAAGTTTTATGATATGAAACCTAAACAATATCTGTAGGTTGAATGCTTAACCCTGTAAGCAAATTTATGTATGCAAACAAGCTAGTGAAACCAACCAGAAATGAGGACTTAATATTGCTGAGACAATAAAAATCTCAAAACTCTACACCACCTTCAAAGTCTCAGTAGAGACTTTTGGCTGTAGAATTCATCGTACAGAAAATTCATATCTGGCTCATGGCTCTCCACGTTTTATGTATGTAGGTACCCATTTTCAAAGCATATAAAATTATAAAACTAAGAACTCTAAAAAGTTAGAAGCATTCAGAGGTGATTTTTCTGTCTGCAACTGAATTAGGAGAGGTAGACAGAAGCCACTTACTGCATTTTACAGAAAAGTTTAAACCAAACACATTTAAGAATAAGCTACATTGTTCCATCCGTTCTCTTTTTCTGTCAAAAGTTTTCTGCCTATCTTTTGTTTTTCTTTGCACACTTTTGTTTTTCTGCCTGCAGTGTAGGCAGAGAGATCTTTTCATGGTAAAATAATTGTTTTGATTATAGGCTTGAATCAAGCATCTGTAAATCAGTGTGGAACCTGATGTAAAACTATTGGTTCCTTTGAAATATTTTTTGTATTGAAAATCAAAATGAAAAAATTTTACATAAGAATTTAAAATGATAAAATGAGAATTTTGAATAGAAAACTACTAAGAATTTGTGGTTATTCGTTTGATGGCTTTTCATCATTGACAGCAGTAATTGCCATCAGGTTGTTTTTTTCTTATTCATCATGTGTATCTTCTGAAACTCTCTTGCTTAGGTGTCTACTTAGAGTTGTAAGTATTATACTTTATTGATTTAGGAAGTATTAAGTAAAAACCATATTCTTGCAATCTAAGCACATCATTTATTACAATGATTATTGTTTAATTTCATTCGTGGAACTGCCTATTTTGATTAAGAAGTTTACATGATTAAAAAGTCAGGAAATTTTAATTTTTACAGAAGTGCAGGTCTTCTTGTTCACTTTAACTCACACCATACAGTAAAATGTGCTTTGATTTTAATCCTTACACTTATAACTCCATTGACTTTGGGAAATTGTTTCTGACTTACACCATGGCAGATGAGAATCAGAATTAGGTCTGATACCAGCATATTTCTTAAGACGGAAGCAAAAGAATAATTATAAGTAGGTTTTGCCTTCTGAACCTAATGGGTTGTCAGGCATGCTTGACATTATTCTATAGGCAAGGCCACAGAAAATCAATACATCTTAGGCAAGGTTTAATTTATTTGTAGGTTCTTACAACTAATTACTTTCCTTTTCTGTTTGTTGATTTTCTTTTTAGCTTTTGCTCTCATGAATAGCTACAATTTTATCCTCCCATTGTAGCACAAACTACAAGAACTGTGATGTCATTATAATTTTTGTAAAACATTAGGTGCATTAACGAACACAAAAATGGAAACTGTACCTTAAAAGAATTTGGCACAATAGAATCAAGCTTCTCTGACTCCCACCTTGGATGACACAATGTAT
This sequence comes from Harpia harpyja, assembly GCF_026419915.1. Lineage (NCBI taxonomy): Eukaryota > Metazoa > Chordata > Aves > Accipitriformes > Accipitridae > Harpia > Harpia harpyja. The sequence goes on from NC_068942.1 coordinate 53,758,350, forward strand.
TTTCTATTATAATATTTTTGTTTCTATTACAGCAGCAACTGCAGCCTCCAAATAGTCTTGGGCATCTTCATGCCAGACATTATATGGTCATATTCTAACTTAAAGTCTCTCCTGTGACGATTTTATCATCAGAATAGAATAAACAGAAGTAGTATGAAGAAAAGTAATGCTGTCATTGTTCATAAGGAAATGAGTTACTGAGAAATGAAGCAAGGTACCCAAAGACACTTAAAAACATTGCGATTTAGAAATTATTTATAATTCCTCAGGATAAATACAGTATCCTGAATACCAAGACTAAATTTTGAGTCTTATACTGGGTGGTTTTCTTGTTGAGAATATTTTCAGTTGCACCACAATTCACATGTGTCCATTTTGTAAATGGCAGTAAAGCTAGCTTTCATGTGCTTGATCCTATTGTTCAGAGGTGCATAAATGTCGAAAGGAGGATACTCTTTTTGCAATAAGTTTTAACTGAAAATGTAGATGGAGATTGCTTTTTTGTTGTATTGGGAAAGGTCGCATTTGGCTTAGCAATAATAACTCTATGGTTCTGCTGTAATTTAGTGTACTACCAGATCCCATTTCTTCCAGTTAGTCATCCCCATCTTTTCATGCATGCTTAGCCTGCTGCAATTCAAGGCATTGACTCCAGCACCATTTCAGTTAGTCATCATTGACAGATAAGCTACTCTCAGACTTAAATGGGATTTTAACTTGTTCTACCAGAATCATAAACATTTGTGACTACATGGCCAACCTCTATCAAAACTTTGTAAATAGGAATCTCTGTATCAGTCTTCCTTACCAACACAAAGACATTTCAGCACAAAAGTTGAACTGTGCAAGACTCAAGTGAGGAAGTGGAGGGTGTATAACAGTAAGATCAGGCATTTCAAAGCGATTCTTTACACTGGTAATAGATATGGCAAATGTATGGATTTTGTTAGGATTCTTCTGACAGCCATGAACACAGATATATTTTACAGTAATGTAACTGTCCTAAATCTCTAGCAGGGAATACAATGACTTCTAGTATTATTTTTCACCACACTGGCTACACTGAAGAAGCCATATTTGATTAATTTCTTGAAGTTATTTGACTTTTTTAAAAAGGCTATGATAACCATTTAACCTTGGTTTAGTTCTAGTTGTTCAACCAATGTTATATCTGATCTAAAAAACATCAGATCCCTAGACAAAGATAAATTACTGAAACAAATACACAAAAGGTCTTTTATATGTGTCTCACAATATTTGCTGTAGGATAGGCCTGTAAGAATATAACTCCGGGATTTGGGGCTACGTCTTTTTCTGATTTACTTGTATCTGTGTTTTTCTCTGTATGTTTATGTCAAGAGAGAATGGAAATTGTAGCAGACCTTCTAGCTTTATCTAATATACTTAGATAAATCAGTCAAGATATCCTAAATAATGTTTTCATATGTTGCTGAAATAGCATATTTTGACTGAAATTTCACCATGCTTGACCTTTGCCTAGAGATCAAACATGAAAACAGATTTCTTCAGAGCTACTTTTTAGTGACTCAACAGCTGGGGAAAATCAAGACTTGTCATCTGTTGTCAGTAAATTATTAAACCTTTCAACTTAAAAAAAACAATCATCTTGATAACCTTGCTAATCAATGTAATAACTTAGTAGACTGAATTTTATTCTCTCAAATCTTACTCTAAAACATTTCTCTGGCTGTTAGCAAAGGCTGTAACTTCATGCAGTTGTAAGCACATGATCAGCAAATGCATATAGAATGGAAATGATGAAGAGCATAGGAGGAGCTTTATTAGCTTCATTGAGGAAAGGGCTATATTTTCTCGCTTCCTCATCTCTGAAATATAAAACACTTATTCTTGTCCAGTGCCTTAAATTAATTTATCTGATCTATAAACATTAGTCAGGATTGGCCATCTTTATTCTAACACTTTGAGTTTGACATCTTTTACCCAACCCATCTGATTCTTCTCATCCTGCCACTGCAAGACAGGACATAACATGGTGAGTGCGTACAATCTCTCCTTCCCTTTTATGCTGTTGTGGTTTATAAGCCATCTCAGATCTTTCACTTAGATTTTGTTCTAGCAGCACGTTGCGTTGAGCCTCATATTTGCACTGGACACCAGATGCAAGTTGATATTTTTATAAAATCTACGTATACTTTGAATTCTAAATTCTCGACTTTTTCATTTTTAGTGTAAAACTGAGATTTCAGCAAGGTAGAAGGCAAAATCCATCAGAAGCCTTGCTTATATACTCGAAAAATGTGAGGGGGACACAGCATTCTGGAAATGTAGTTCAAATTATACTTCAGTTGTAGGGCAGGGATTGCCTAAGCTTCCCTCTGCCTAAGAATCCCTGGGGAAGCGACAGAGAGATTTTACCCTCTGCACTTCATCAGTGGACCTGCTCGGAGAATACTTCTTACTGACTCCCTCTTTCCACTACTAACCTCAAGAAAAGTGCATGCCCTTGCATGCACATGCAAATGTTTATACATAGATGTCTCCTACCAACATAAAAGAGAAATAACCAAATTAATTTTTTTTTTTTTTCTGCTAGCTTTGGAACCTTTGGCCTAAATTTAGTCCATTTTTATCTACCTCTATCTTTAGCAGACAAAACATGCTTTAAAATCCTGTTTCTTTTTGAAAAAATACACCTTTTAGAAATGAAAGATGTAGTAAGTCACTGAAGATATGTTAAAATTCTCATACACCTAAGGTATGACCACTTATATCGGGGTACAGAGGACAACTTAATCAATGGAATTCTTTGATTAATCTCAAATTACACTGTGGCTTTGGTGAAGACTTTACATGTGGGATGCTGTTATGCTGACAAACAAGAAAGAGTTCAGCCAACACAGTTCAGGATAGAGAGGGGAAGAGGGACTCTGCGTGACCACTCACGTTGCATAAATAGAACTACATGCTATGTACTGGGGCAACACTAAAGGAAGGGAGGCTTCCCTTCCTGCCCAGTCTATCCACATGTGATAAAAGCTTTTCCACTCTGAATTACTTTTTATGCCATAGGTCTACTTAGTTGGAACTATGGAACTAAAACTGCTTATTTTTATCTGTTAGAGAAGAAAAATAGTATACTTTGCATATAAATACAGAGGGACACATCTTAACACACACACATACACGGATGCAATGGTATCATATGTATATCATGTATGTGCGTGTATGTATCTGCAATCTCTGAATCACTTCCAAACCTATTTGTCTTTTTAAATAGATGGAATCTATATATTACTTTCCATGTGCTATTATGTAAATCCATTCAAGACACTTGCGGATAAACTGTTATACTGCTCTACTGACTGTATCTGCTCTCTTAGATGCAGCAACTTATGCAGTGATGAAGCTGCCTGGGGAAGGAAATCTTAACTAGGACTGGGCTCAGTCACAGCTCCATAGTGACAGTTCTGCCCACATCTTGTAATTTCCTTCATCCTTGTATTTTCCTTCATTTTGTTGAAATGCATTAATTTAGTAAAAAAAAAAAAAAGTGTGTGGTATGGAAGGCAGTTCACATGAGAAGGTACCATCACTGATGTGCTCTATTTTTACTGGATAAAGGTTCAAGTTTACTTGCTCGTCTTAGAAAATTGTCTTTGATACAGAAGTTTCATGTTAGTCCCTATGGGAAATTGTCCGTAATTTAAATCCATGTAGTTCAACACCCCTGGTGACGTTGCTCAGTATTCAGCTAGCTATCAAGGGGACTGATTCACCTTTCTCCCAACAGCGGATAGTGAGAGGAGAGGTTGTTATTATCTTACTATTGCAGGAAAAATTCCATTGCATTTTGCTGCCCTACATTGTAACACTAACCAAATATACTAGAGGCTGCCAACTGTCCTTCATCTGGACTCCACAAGCAGAAATGTGTATTCTTTCATTAAAAATGGACAGTGTGGAATGTTTTGGTGCATGGTATTTGCTCAGTTATTGCTCTGAATTACACTCAAATGCATGATTATAATTTACTATAATGTTTACAACCAAGGTTTTCATGTGGTTTTAATTTACATTGCAATTAAATGAGGAAAGCATCAGACATCGGGGGTTAAGAGGTACCTTATCTACAAATCATAAAAATTGGTTAGCATTTGAAAACATCAAATTTATTTTAGGAGCCTGTTTATTTAAATAAAGATAGCAAAAACAGATAGAAGGTAGGAATGCTTATACTTGCTGATCTTTCATTGTACAGCTATACTGTTTCGCAGAAAGTTTTTACCCCAAGTAAATTTCTCATTTGTTTTTTTAGTGTTTGTGTTCAATAATTCATCGATTCCCAGCAGCAGGGAAGAGTGAGAGATTTATGGTGTATGATTGTGTCATGTCTTGTTTTATCATGTCGATAGATAGAAAATTGACCACAACTACAAAAGCCTATTTATAATTCTATTTGA
>NC_068942.1:53767791-53787791 GCF_026419915.1 Harpia harpyja
CTCTTTAGTTACACAGGAGTTTAAAATCATCTGAGTAATTCTCAAAGGTATGTAGACACCTAACTTACACTAGTCTTTTGAATGTTTTTATTGTTTTTATCAAATTCCTTTCTATTTAATCATATATTTGGGGATTTGTGATGCACAGAGCAGTAAATATTGGAATGCTTTTATCACAAGATCTTTCAGCTACAGCTGCATAATATAAAAACTGTATATAGACATCATAAGATTTCTTCCTTTCCCTCTGTACATTTGTCCTGGTTTCAGCTGGGTTAGAGTTAATTGTCGTCTTAGTAGCTGGTACAGTGCTATGGTTTTGAGTTCAGTATGAGAAGAATGTTGATAACACACTGATGTTTTCAGTTGTTGCTAAATAATGTTTAGTCTAAAGTCAAGGATTTTTCAGCTTCTCATGCCCAGCCAGCGAGAAAGCTGGAGGGGCACAAGAATTTGGGAGGGGACACAGCCAGGGCAGCTGACCCAAAGTGGCCAACGGGGTATTCCATACCATGTGATGTCATGCCCAGTATATAAGCTGGGGGGAGTGGGAGCAGGGGCATTGCCGCTTGGGGACTAACTGGGCATCGATCGGCAGGTGGCAAGGAATTGTACTGTGCATCATTTGTATATTCCAATCCTTTTATTATTACTGCTGTCATTTTATTAGCGTTATCATTATCATTATTAGTTTCTTCTTTTCTGTTCTATTAAACCATTCTTATCTCAACCCATGAGTTTTACTTCTTTTCCCGATTTCCTCCCCCATCCTACTGGGTGGGGAGGAAGTGAGTGAGCGGCTGCTTGGAGCTCTAGTTGCTGGCTGGGGTTAAACCACGACATTACATCATCAACTCTCATTTCATGTGCTGTCTATTGTAGTCTGAAGGTCTTCATAAGGTCCTGTTCAATATATATGGGAAATAAATTATTAGGCTTCCTTTTTATTTACCTTCTGCAGCTGGTTTCTCCAGAAAAGGAGATTCGGGGGGCAGGGTGGGGGGCTTGGAAGCTTGAATTTCATGTTCTGCTCCAACTTTCTTTTGTGATCTGGGGAAAGCCATGGATAAGTTTCTGACTATTTCACATGTACAACAAAACCCCTTAATGACTGTCTCCATTTTTGCCAAATAAAACAGGTGAGAGCATAACAAGAAACATGTTCAGTTGGACAACGTTAGCAAAGGGCCTCAACCTCTCAATTTGGGTGATAGAACATCTCTTTAAACTACTCAAGCAGGTCAGCCAAAACAACAGGTCAGAACTGCCTTTAGCTGGATGCTTGTGTTCATCAGTGGCTGCTGAGTACAGGGAGAGTTCATCTGAAAAAAGAGCAAAGTTCTTGGAGAGTGGGATGTGGCCTGAACGTAGAGCAGGTAACCACAGAGAATGGTGGGCGTTAAACTCTTTCACTATAACCTTTAAGTGTTCCCCCTGAAAATTATGTCATGCTCTCTACCTTACTTTTCCTGTTCTAGTGGCTTACAACTTATTACCAGATTTGAGCAAAAAATACTACTTTTCCCTTAAAGATGATCTGTGCTTTTTAGACTGAGACTAAGACAATTTCCAGGTTTTCACTAAATAGAATATATTTTAAATTGTGGGTTTTGAACATTTTTGTAATCCTGAAGTGTATCACATTTTTGTGTTTTTTTCTCTATTCGTGCATGCTGTGGAGTTCCATGGCTGCTTGGAAGACTGTACATTCTGTGGCTTGTATATGATAGATTGAATAGTTTCTCCCAGTGTTTTGAGGGGAATTACAACAGTCCTTGTCCTTTGTGTAGTTTACATTTCTGTGCAGCAATGACTCATAATTTGCAGTGTGTTCACAGGCATACTGAAGTCTCAATGATATTCTCAGTTTTCAGACAGCAAATTAACTAATATCCTAACATATATTTGATATTAACTGATTCTCTGGGTTATTATTTTTATTTTAAAAACTTTAAATAACATAATTATGCTTGCAAAAACAGGTAATATGACTAAACTCAAGTTAAGAAATATAAAAGTCCTATTGCGGTGCTTTGAAACTTAAAATCTCACACATACATTTCACATATAAAGCTGTGCCCTACGTTACACTGTTCAGCAGTCGTAAACTGTCCTTTCACCTGTCAAGGTTAATTTACAGAAAATGACCAATTTGTTTGTTCTGAAGTAGGGAAAAACTGTAAAGTTTTTCTTTCCAAAGAGGCTCATGCACTATAAGCAAAATATTATTCCCATCTCTGATGAAACAAGAAAATAGCACCTCTTCACCTTTCAGATTGGCTCCTTCATATTATTCATGCTAGTCTTTTCTCACTAATTTTATGATTATAACGAGGCAATGGCGTGCTAGTTAGCACAGAATGACCTTCTAATTGAAAAGTTGTAAATTCAGTCTCAGCGGCCAGCACTGGCAGAAATTTAAATAAATAGGGCTGCAAAGTCCTTACAATGGGCTGGCCTCTTGACAAGGGTGCTACCAAAGTCCTAGTCACCTGTCATCTGGCGACTCTTTATAACTCCTTGGTGTTAACTGTCTGTCTTGTTACATGTTACGTGTTACTTGCTACAAGTTAGGTTAGCATGAGAAGAACAAAGAGCAAGGACTTTTATTGGTTAAATGAGGATTTTGTATTTGACTATCTTCAATACCTGATCTAATACTATACTTTATAAAGCAGCCTCTGAGTCACATAAGGCTTGCTGTTTAATTTCCAAATCATGATAAAAAGCTGGCCAGACTGATGCATCAATAATTCCTGTCTCTTTATACAGTTTTTCTTGATCATAGTTTTAATGTTTGTGCATTTATTATTTGAAAGCACTAATAACATTGGTTTAATGAGATTTTCTTTCTGACAAGCACTTAAGATTGGTGCCCAGATACTACAGTGATAAGGTCTTTTTAAGTGTTAGGGAAGATGGTTGGATAGTTGAGAGCAACTCTGAGAAACTGTGCAGCATTCAGTATGTCTTAGAGATAGACAGTTTATGAAATGGTTACAGCGCATTATCCTACCCACACATAAATAAATACCTCTCGGGATCTTGATGTTGGTGCTTGGCACTGTCTCACTAAAGTTCGTAACACTAGCTAACACTATATTAGCGGTAACTAATAAGAGTTGATAGTCTTGTATAATATAGAGCAGCTTTATGCTGTCAGTGTCATGCATCTTTATCAGGAATACATCATACAGACAATGGAAATTTTCCATATCCTTTAAAGTTTTGCATTCTGTATATTTGGTTGTTAGACAAATAGAGCAAGCTTTGCTGACTTCATTTTCATTCTTGGCAGCATGTTTTTATCATAAGGCAGATAGTCATTAATTTACAGAATCAACGCTGGGAACAGCTTTTGTGATCTCATATTAAATTTTCCCCTGAATCCGCCCCTTGGCAAAAATTACTCACATCGTTAAAAAATATTTAATTAGGCTGTAGTTTATACCCAGCTCACTGGGGAAATGTTGGAATTAATATGATTTGCATGAATTCTGTTTCTCTTTTTCTGTTAGAGATTAGTTTTGAATTCAGTTCAGAGGGTCGCTGACACTGCCAAGGACTCACAATTGTGAAGGTCAAACAGGTAGCAAATACTTCCCCTGGGTAGCTTCCCTGAAAAGACAGCTCAAAATTGCTTTTAATTATGGGTTACCTAAAAGGCCACTTGCTGTTTTTATTTTTCCACAGATCTCTGAAATATTATGTGGCTGGAAGTTCTAGGTAGACCACATCAGTTCAAATCTAAAACAACCTAAGTCATTTTTTCACTTCTTTTTCTTTTCTTAAAAATGAATAGCATACAAACCCCAAACAGAGATGCATGCATGCACACAAACAAGCATACATACCTATACGTATATGTTTAAACCAAGCTATTTTTGGTGTCCATTCCTCTATTGCAGTGGGGGGAACCCAAAAATCTCTTTCTCTTTCCTAAGGTTTGTTGGGGGGGGGGAGTATTTTGTAAGGAAAAAAATTTTCCTTCATAGCAATGCATCCACTGGCTTAATTATTCTTCACAAGATAAGATACAATGTTTAGTTATGCATTCTCTTGTTTATGATTTCAAGGGTTAGAAAAAACCCTGGGGATCCACAATCCTGTGCTTTTTAAAAAGATAATTTAATGGAAACTTTAATTAATAATCTAATCAATCAATTAATCTCTGTTACATAAGTGTTGAAATCTAATTCTTCTTCACAGCTCTATCTGTACAGAGAGAAACGAAATGGCTGCCCAGTTATCAGGATGATGGGGAACCATTACAGACACAAAGAAGAAGTGAAACTGTAATAGTTTTGTGAAGCTAGCACAGATAACATAATGCTAGCAAAGTACTCTTGAATTTGGGATAGATCACAATATGTCAGGGTGGTCAGCTGTTGTGCAGTTCATTTCAGAAGTTCATTTTTTCTTTAGATAAGAATGTAAGAACAGTCCCTCAAATAGTTAGGAGTTGACCTGTTTGTTTTGTGGAAACTGACAATTACAGCGTATCAGTAGTCAAAAAAATCCTGTTAAATAGTGAGCGTAACTTCATGTTGACTTTTGCCTTGAGTTCAGAAAATGTAAACCATCTGCTTTATGAAATATGTGCAGACCACACCATGCTGTTGAGTAGCCAACTGTTGATAAATAAATATTTATATATTGAGTGATTTATATAGGGCTTCTATCAGTACTGCAGAGGTGAGAGTCAGTTTGACCCTTATTTCTAGGACTGCAAATCAATCCAACCTCTTTGGAGCCTGGAACCCTGCCAGAGGTGCCTGCAGTACTGATAGCAATTTAATTGATAACAATGCAGATGAAGATTCCTTCATGCACAAACTCATCTCCAAAGCAGACTCTGTGTATGTGTGTCTGTATGCTTCCAAATACTCTGAAAAATCCATTATGAGAGCCTTATTTGTAGGAAGGAGAATTACATCATAGATAGGGCTGCATATGTGTTGTACAGCTTCTGTCACCAAGCTTCTACTTTCTTTTGAAAAGTAAGTTCTTATAAGTTCAGTGTGTAAAAATACTTAAAGGAGAGTTTTACAATTTAGTGAAGAGCCTTTTGCAGAGAAGTCTAAAAATATAAACCAACTTTGAAAAAGGAAATTGAAAATTTGTATATCCTTAGCAATGTTTTAAATGTTTTGGGCTACATACCATGTGCTACAGTCAATGCAATCTGTACATCTAAACTCCTATAAAATCTGAAATATAAGAATTTTATTACACGATGACTAGAGACTGTACCTATAGGAAAATATAGTTTATGGGCAATTTTTGGACTGCAAAAGGCTAATTAGATATTTACATCACGATCTCATTTAGCGTCCTTTAGTTCTTTCCTACAGTAATAGAAAAGGCAAGGAACAAAATGTCATACTGAACTATCATTGAACCTAATTCCCTATCTCTTACATTCAGTGATTTACCATTTCTTTAAAGCAGTGTATTTTTCCTTTTATCTCTGGCATACTCATTTTCCATCCTTTCCCAAGATGCAAGTTCTGATGGCTCAATATTACACTCTTTTTGGCAAGGAAAGGCCACAGCTTTATTTGCAGCACAAATTTGTCCAAATACACTAGTATTAATTGTGCACACTATATACAAAAATAATAGCTTACCTTGCCAGCAGGCAGACTTTCCAGTCAGTGATTATAATACTCTTCCAACTGAAGAGTTTTGAATTTTCTTGCCTGCCAGTGAAAAACTGACCATTCCAACCCACGAAAGGATATTGCTCTAAAGAAGGCAAACCAGAATTTCTCACCCAAATTTGTAGTGACTGAGAAATTCAGTTATATTCATTTGCCTGCATCCTTATGCTACCCTTCTGCTCTTTTACCTTTTTCTCCCTTCTGTTCCTCAACTAGGCATCATTGTCCCTTGCAGTACCCAGTGACCATTAGTCCATAAATACATCATTCTGGTTGCATCTGATATAAAACACATGTATTATACACCCAATATGATTTAAAACAACTTACAATAAAATGCTAAATTTGTGCTGAATAGAGGCCTAGGAAGTGCCAGTCAAGCGTACAAATTACTGTATTAGTAAGTTGTAATACTACTACCATCTGGATTCCAGCAGCAAGGCAACACCATACAGTTTTCCAAGCAGACATTAAAATCATGGCTACAGAACATCTCAGGTTTAAGACACTGTCATACCCAAAGTATGACAGAGACCATTTGTAAAGCCATTCTGTTCTCGTTTTGCTGTTTGAATCAGAGGCAGCTCTATGGATAGTTCTGTGGACACTGACCATGCAGAGAGTACTATTAACATGCGCAACTAGAGCAGTAGTTACAACTCAGGAAGAAGATCTCAGAGTCACTATGGATAGTTCTCTGAAACTGTCAACTGAATGTGCAGAAGCAGCGAAAATGTTGAGCATCATGAGAAAGGATATTGAGGCCAAGACAGAGGGCATCATTCTGCCATTTCATGAAACCTTGATATTCTCATGTCTTGAGTACCATGAGCAGTTCTGCTCCCTGCATCCAAGTAGGAATATAGTGGAGTTACAGTACAGAGAAGGGTAACTATAGTGATCAAGGGGATCGAACAGCTGCATTACAAGGAGACAAGAGAAAGGCTCAGACTTTTCAATTTAGAAAGGAGAAGAGTAATGGGGCATCATGATCAAAGTTTACAAAACTTTTATTCACAAAATCCTGCAGTACTAGAATTAGGAACCACTCATTGAATCTATGAGGAGAACAGTTAAAAATAGATAAAGTATTTTTCTGGGATTGATGGGTGTCCACTTGTGCAAAAATGAACTAGACAGGTTCATAGACAACAAACGCATAAACAAACACTAAATGGGATAGACAAGAATGTACTCTGTAATGTGCCTAATGCAACAGCTGTGAATATTGGGGAACTAGCACTGAACATGGCCACACTCACATACTTTGCATAATAGCAACTTCTAGTGCCACTGCTGGAGAGCGAACCCTGGGCTAGGTGAGCCACTGGTCTGACTCAGTAGGGCATTTCTCATGTTCTTATGTGCCTACCATTACTTAATTAATCCTCAGAATACACACGTGGGGTAAGAAAAGAATAGTATAGCCACTTAATATGAAAAGAATATGAGTCATTGTAGATTTATCTAAGGTGTGCAAAGTGAACACAGAAATTCATATTCAGAAAGTTACGAGCCCAGACTTCCAGTCCCTTGACCTAATTACTCGGCTAAAATTCTTACCTGTTAATAGAATGGAGAAATGCATTTCAGCAGTTGTGGTGGGTTGACCCTGGCCAGTAGCCAAGCAGAGGGAACAGGAAATACAAAGGCCATCACTCACCACCTCCCACAAGAAGTTCAGTGTTCCATTAGGACCCCTTTGAGACATTTTAAGCCAGCTCAGTGTTTCTTGTCTGGTGCTAGGAATCGAAGTGAAACCATATAAGGGCAAGAAAATGTTTATCCATATTTTTTTATTATTATTCTATTATTTTTTTCAAAACATGCTTCTTTCTTCATGAACATAAAATGCTATCAAGGCCTGACAATCAGGGAAAATGCTATCAAGGCCTCAGCCAGGGAAGTATTGGAGAATTTCTTAATTATTGATATGTTAGGTACTCAGAATCTTCCCCTTTTATGTGACTGTTACATGACTACACAGTGATGGCTAGCAAGACAAACTAGTTCTTGGACATTCTCAGATCATAGCCGTAGCCATAAACATAACATCTGATTCCTGTCAATCAGAAAAGCCTCTCTTGCTCTTCTTTCCTTCTTCTTCTCCTTCTTTTATGTTCCTATATGATACCCATTGAAGCAACCCCATATTCAGAATGGGAGCAGTACAAGATAGATGCTGGACCCCAACAGAGCCTGTGCACTGGCAGAACAGCAAGACTGTTCAAAGAAGTAACGAAAAGACCCTCACTGTGATTTGTAAGAGAGACACTGGCATGCATTAGCTGTGAGATGAAGAAAAATTAAAATAAAGGAACTATTTCCTATATAAAAATATGAAAAAATATAATGAATAAGAGAAAGGGGAGAGCCTGAGAAATATATGCTTACTTCTTACAAATGCTTGAAGTAGGGACCGTGTTTTATGCATTTTACTGTCCAGTGGAGTCCCAACAGTGACTGGGGCGTGGATATTTTAATCATACAAATAACTTTAGTTGGTTGTAATTAGAGGACAAACTTAGTTTTCAAAACTAAGGTTAGTTGTCATATACCTCACAAGATAAAGATTGCTCAGACTCTAAAACTCATATAGCTTTCTTTTATTCCCATTTTACTATTTTTTAGTTAATAGGTATTGTGAGTGATGCTGGAGGGAGAACTGAACTTCATGTGTTGGCCTTATTATCTTCTTGCCATTCACGGTTGCTCCACTCCTTAGATGCATCATCAAAAAGGCAAGGAACTCTGCTGTTCTAAATAGTCAGTTTCATTTCTAAATTAATTAAATGAGAGAAAAATCATACAAGTAAATGTTCACAGTCACTTGAAGACATTAAAAAGGATTGAGTGGCTAGCTGTAAATTCAGCTAAGAAACGTATTTGTCACTTGCAATAGACGTAGACACTCAGGAAGCAGCAAAGTAAGGTTAAGCAGATAAAATACATATGACCCTTTATAATGTTTTGTTAGTTCAGATGTGTACAATCAGATTATACTTGACTTTTTTTACCTCCAGAAAGACAGTGGTACAAGGATCCTGGATTAACACATATAGGTTTATGCAAGTATTAGCAGTGGGAAGAATTCCATAGTGTGAAGAACTAGAATTATTTTCCTGAGGTAGGAAGGATATTTATTTTCACTAAATATCAACTGAGTTACATAGCCAAGGTATAGCTAGCAAGTCGATTAACGGACACCTATATCTTTTGCTTTTCTTGTTTTATTGAATTTATTGTCTGCATTACATTTATCATTCTCTCCCTGAAGCTCCACTTCTTTCCTTGGTTTTTTGCAGTTCTGTTTCTCAGTGGTCATATCCCCGATTGCTCCCTCTGTATCTCCTTTATTAGCTCTTAATTTCCCTCTGTTCTGCTGATGTTTCTCTGAGTACAGCTCCATTTTCACCATTTCCTTCTCATCTATTCCAAAGATTTCCATAGGCCTCTATAATTTTGAGTTTCACATTTTTTCCTCCTGCTTCTCTGAGTATTTCCCTTCTTACTGAGCTTTGTGGCTGTATTTCAATCACCTCCTTCTGCATTTCTTGCCCATATCCCAGCCTAAGCAGAAGTGAACTTTTGGCCTACTATTTCCTGACATGTATTAGGTGATGTAACATGCAGACACTTAAGAAATTTCAGATACAAAACATATCTCCAAGTTCTAAAGGTGTCTTTTGTCTTTAGAACTGGGGACTCTTTGCAGTCAGTATGCGTCTCTGAGGCTGCAGAACCTTCTCCCTCCTGTCTGCTCTTCACTAGTGCTGAATACTGCAAAAGTACATATATAAAGTAGTTTTTATCCATTCGTCTTTCTCTCTCTCAACTTAAAATTCACTGCCATCCCATTATCCATATTCACTATCATGGTTTCATCTCCACGGCTTCCATAATACCGGCTATACAAGTCAGCTCTCCCTAAATCCAATTGCATTTTAGATATTAAACCATCCAAAATTTGTCCTTTCATCTGTATCCATTTCGCAATCATTTGGTTATCTATGACCTTCATTGCTTTAATCTTCCCCTCCTGATCCAACCTCAGTCTCAGTTTTTTTCTTCAGTCTGAGCAAAATGTGACTGTTATATTCTTTTCTTACCAACATATAAGCATCCCCAAATTCTTATTTTTCTGATAACTCTGCTTCACTTCCATTAGGTTCTCAGAGTAATCTTTCAGATTGCCTCCATTTCCTTTCCTGCTTTTGGCTTTCTGGTGCTTCCCATGCTGCCTCCAGTTCTTGGCAGAAGCCTGTATGTCGCATTTGTTAGCTCTAGCATATCTTGCTCTTCTTTTTCAGACTGCTGCTCTCCTTCTTTAAAATACAAATGTTACCCATACTCTTCCACTCCAAAAATTCTTTTTCCAGAATAATGGGAATTTGTTTTTCTTACCTGGATTCAGTTATATCTTCAACACCAAGACTCCCTCATTTTACTATATCATTTATAATACGTGCAGTGTTGCATAAATTATTAGTAAAGAAATCTAAAATTTTAAAAGGACAGCTTTAAAGAAAAACTAGGCATGAAAAGAATATGGGAGTTTACTTTGCCTTTCTACATTGTCATCCTACAAATTCTATATAGTTTCTATTTTTCTTGTTAAAGAAGAGAAAATGTAGGTAGGTGAGCTAAATACCTATGTGCTGGTTTGGGGAATACAGCTTTATCAAATCCACAGACAATGTTTGAGAGAGTTTAGATGGGAAGGTTTAGAAGACTGTGACATGATAGTAACCTGCTACTGCTTTCCTTTAAGCAAAAGAAATAGATTGGGTTTTCCATGAATGTTTAATAAACAATGAAATGCTGAATGAAGTTACAATATAAATCCTTTTAAAATTGGTATGTTTATTTCAGTAAAATTTGACACAGTGTCTCTCATTTGAAAAGATATATCGTGTAGCATGCAGGTGTATCGTGGGTTAATCCTAAAGAATGTGCATCTCCAAAGGTCTTCACAATGTTTCGAGCATTTGTTCTTTTTTTTTCTCTTAACATGCCTGAAATGGAAATTCATCTGTGAACGACGGTTTTTATTCGTGTTATCACAGAAGCACATTTGCATGTCCTAGAAAAGAATCAATATTATGAGAACTCTCCCCAAAAGTCTTTAATTATATGTCTGTGTATCAATATGTAATATTTTATGTTTCCTCAGATTTTTTCTTCTTTTAGCTGACACAGGCGGACTTTGAAAGGAGTAAAATCAGCAATGTAACAACGAAATGCATGCAAACTTGTTAAATGTGATGGCAAAATAAAAAGCTTCAGTCAGTATGATCAGTTAAAAAAAAAAGGATAGCCAGAAAACTGTCTATCATGTGATGAAATTTGACAGTAGGGATTATGGCTTTGATGGACCAGAACAGCTAATAGAAGAAGCTGACATTTTTGAAACCCTGCTAATTAAGGGTTCCTTCCTTAATATTAAAATAAAGTCTTTGTCTGGGTTTTATGGTTGGAGAATCAGGTGTTTTCATTAATATATGCCAGTCAGTCTTAATAAGCTTGGAGGGCAGAGGAAGTTATTATTGAGTGACCTTCTACAAAATAAGCATGTTGCTAAGGGCTCTAACCCTGCCCTGTTCAGACTGATGAATCTCATTTCCAATGCAAAAGCTTCACAAGAAATCCAAGTACTCTCTGTGCAATCACAGAAAATAATCCTTGTGTCTCTTGTAATGTCCAGAATTGCCACTTACTATACTACTACTGTACAATGAATATTACAATACATATTATTTTTCTAGCACAATTGTCTACGTTTCTGAATTGCCAAGAATAGAAAAACTTATTGTCAAGACACTTGTATTGAAAAGTCAGCTCATTTTAATACTTCTCAAATAGTCATCTACCCTGTTCATGAATTATAATGCACAGAATACATCTGACAATACTAGCTTTGAAAAAGAGATATGTCTGTATTATTACATATTCAATTTCAAATAGATTTCAAACAGATTTTAAACCATTCATTGAAATTCATTGAAATGATAAATTCACAGTTGGATTTTGATTGACTCTTAATCTAATTTTACATTTGATAAGTTTTCATCTTTTTTTTAGTAGTAATTTCAATTTTCTGTAGATTTTTCAAGCTAAGTGAAAGGGTGTGGTAAACTACTAAGACTCATCATATATTTGCTGATAGAAATTAGAAAATGAGCTAGTGAAGCAGATTAAGTGCAGCATTGTAACTACTAGTAATGTGTCTCACATCAACTCTGTGTGGACTGGGCAATATCCAACAAGATATCCCAAGACATTCTGTAGATGTTTGCTAATGCTTTGTTGCTTTTTGCTTTCCTTTCTTTTCTCTCGCTAGGTCAAGTCAGTACTCTAAATAGTTCGGTGAGATACTGCAGTCATAATAAATACAGTGGGTAATGGATGAAATTCAAAGCAACACATCCAGTTTGCTGACACTATGCTAATAAAATAACATGGCTGCCAAGTAGAAATGTCAGAGTTGGGAGAATATACATGCTCCCAGGCCACTGAGTGAATCTCTAAAAGTTGAGTATTTAATAGGAAGCAATCAACTGCATCACATTTGCAGATCTCCTTCCTTTTATTGATGGCACAGCAGATGGATCTACTTTTTTCTTATCCAAACCAAACCAATCTATCACAATCTGTAGAGTATTTGATAAAACTTATTCCAAACAGGTTTGTTTGTTTGTTTATTTACATTGATGATCAGCCTAAATTGGCTTCAGAACTCAAATGCTGCAACAGAAGTAGTTATACATACTCTTGGATCGTTCTTACCCTATATCATTACATACATAAATACATTGTAAACCACTGAGACAGTTCAAACCAGTGCCAATGTTAGAAAAGACAAAACCGAAGCCTGCATATTTCATTTCTGTCTAGGCATTTTGTTCCCAGGGCATTTTGACAGAGCATTATATGATAAAATAAAGTAAAATAAAGTAAAATAAAATAAAATAAAATAATGCCCTGGGAAACATATCCCATCTTAAAAAAGATCTACTATCCAATGCAATGTTTGTGTTATTTCTGAATGCCTAATAGATGCCACATTTGAATACAATAGCACCTTTTAGTCCAGTTAGTCTGTGAAGTGCTTTGAATATGAAAAGCTGTCTGTATTCTGTTCCATTAAAGTCAAAGTCATCTATGCACCTTGGACTGTTTGTATCTCTACTTGATTTATGTATTTGCAGTTTGGGATTTTTGGCTACTTTATCCCTTGAACATTTTTCCCCCAAATAAAAGTAACTTGATTTAGCTCTATAACTAACCTTGATCCTATTCAATTTGGACTACTCCATAGGGAAGGAAAAAGTAATAAGTGCAACATTTTTCTTAGAATGTGTAAAACTGATCAAATTAAAATCCCCGCAGGTCTTTCTTGCTTCTTTGTGTTTGAGGGAAATGTGTGGGTGTGGCTGCGGATGTGGATGGTGGAGGTTGGGGAGCTAGTTTAAGTGTGATTAGTGATTTCCACTCTGTTTCTAGTGGACAGATATGAACAATACAGGGAAAACAGCCCATATAGTACTTATTAGCATCTCATTGGCAGCTGCAAACCACAGGAACAAAACATTAGATCTAGCCTAGGAATGCCTCTTACAGGTATAGTGTTGGGGCATCTAACGTACTGCTGCTCTGTAGCCATTTCTGTTCTTTTAGTATTTTAGTATTTAAAGAAATGCAAAGTAAAACACTTGAAGCACCTACAAGTGGTCAGAAAGAAAGGCGTAGGAGTCACAACCCTCGCATGTCAATAAGTTTTGGAGGATTTTTATTCCTTACTGCTTACAGTGAGTTTGGAACTCCAAAGCTTACTGTTAAAAAGTTTGATCGAAAGCCTGCTGATTTCTGATGATAAAACTCCTGTAGACATCAATGTGAGTAAGAACTTACCCTCGGAGAGAAATATTCCATTCTCATCTTTGTTGGCATTGTGTTGCTAAATAGTGTGACAAGGTCTTTCTTACACCCTCAGCAGTATTTTATGCAGCGCCTGCTGTGGCTCATCTAAGAGCCAATATTAGTGCTCATTCACCAAAAAAGTAAGAGTAAAGCAGAAATGGTATCTTTATGCAGAAATCGATATTCATAAATAAAACAACGAAAGTAACTTTACTCAAATACTGTAAATGCTGTATTTTTTACTGTAAATGTAATTGAAACAAGGTCATTCATTTTGCTGCTGGAAAACAAATGGAGTACTAAGCTAGATTTACTCCTTCTTCAAGAATAAAGAATTTCTGTGAAGGAGGAAGGAAATTTATTCTACAGCAGAAGCCAACAGGTGATGTCCACTTCCAAACATTGTGAGTGTAGCTCAGGAAAAGAGTTATGATTAGAAAAGGATGCTCCAGGATGTTTAGAAAGGACTCCCTGATTGCTGATAATGGGGTAATACTGTAGTAAGTGTGGTATCAAGTTTGATAACTCCTGTAATATCAGCGTGCCTTGACAAAGTGAAGTGCCAGATCCAGGGTCAATAAATCTTAATGTAGATTCTCGTGATTTAATGTTAATGCTGTGATTAGGAGTGGCATATGAAATGTGAGGCTTGAGCTAAATGTGGCGGGATACAGGGTACCCAGAAGACACCCCAATGTGCTGAATCATCTGTCTGCATTCCATTCAGTCATATAGATGTATGAGTACCCACAGAAGGGAATGCTTTAAAGGCAAGACCAATGTAAACCAATTGAAAGGATTAAAAACACACAACCCAATGTATTTATGCAATATGCAACATTTAGGGTCTAGAGCTATGGGTAAGTGGCTAATTTAGCATAGAAGGAAGAGCACAAAAGTAGCTGTTATGATAGCCAGAACAGTCAGCATGTCCCACTCTACCAACACATTTATTTGTGAATCCTGTAATAATCTGACTGTGGGAAGTATTATTCTAATACCTAAGTGATCTATATGACTAATCGCTTTTAAGAGAAAGGCATTTATTTGCAGACAATATCTGACTGTTTACATAATGTATAACTCCTGCCTTTCTCTGCAGTGTCAGGCTTTGCTTTTCTATTTGCTCTTATTTTCCTGTCTTCCTCATCTTTCACAAAACTGAAGCTAAACATCTTGGCAGTTATCTTTTGCTCTTGCCTTTCAGCTGTTACATTTGAATGTAGTAATATTTTCCTGTTCCTGCATCCACAGAAGTCTTTTGTGGCTTTCAAACTTGGAGTGACCTCCAATTCTGGGTAGCAAGAAAAAAGGATGGAATTTTCCAGAGGGACACAAAAGGAGACTGAAGGAAAGAGAGAGAAATTGAGATGGGAAGTAGAGAAGACATGTGAATGACTTGAGAAAGAGAATGGGTTGGCTTGAAATGCAACAAGAATAATCATTTAAACAAAAAAGCTGATGGGAGTTCTGGGAATATTTTCCACAGTGATTAAGGAAAAATGAATGAGAAATCTCTCCTCTTCCCAAAGGAACAGCAGAATCTTTTCTTCCGTTACTCAATTTTGTAAAATGCAAATGTGTTGTAGAAAGTAGTTTGAGAAAGCTGTGAAATTTGAACTTTCAGCCAGTACCCCAATTTCCTTCTATGTACCTGATCAAATCCATCCTGATACACTCTTAAAGACAGAAGCTGTAGGAGCGACTAACTTAATTTAGAGGCCTCCTCCCACAAAAACATAGTCTCACTCAGGGTTTAGACTGCGAGATCCTTAGGGCATTGGAAGGGCTTCCCTTCCAGCCTGGCATGGGGTCACAGAGGCTTGTACAAAGAACTTTAATTCCTTCATTCTCAGGTTATATAGGGTTGCAAAGAACTGCCGTGGGCAATCTCTGTACAAGATGAAGTAAAAATAAAAACAAAAGTACAACAGAAAATGGGAGCTGAGCTGAGCAAAAAGCATGTGACCAAAGATGTCTGTTTAATACCCAGTGCTAGTGTTAGCTGCCTTGCATATACTTGCTCCTGATAGACTAGGTGCCACTTTATGTCAGCTGCAGAAGGCTACAAGCCCCCACCCTGTCCCAATAGGAAAAATCTCTGGTTGATAGCTGCCTAACATAAAGGTATTAAGGATTTTATATACATGGCAAAATTTTCAAAAGAGCTGTCTCAGGCTGAGTATCCAGAATCAAAGGCTGCTTTTGAAAAGTTGACCCTGGCCTTTGGGGAGACACTGCAAAGGCTTTTCTTATAATGTTTCCTGAAAGGTAAATTTGAATCTCATTCTGTATTCCCACATTGGACTAAATTGAAAGTGCCTCCACTGATGTCAACAGTTTAATGAAAATTGCTGTAATTTCAGGGATTTTTTTTTTTTTGGTAACCTATGCTAAATGAGTTACATGCTGCTGTATATATATGTGTGTGTACAGTAATTGAAAGACTTTTTATTCCATCCCATTCACTATTGAAGAGGAGTTTTTCTTTCTCCTCTCTCTACTAATATAGACAAAACTTCATTCAGAAGGGTTTTCACTTTCTGTGTCTGTCCTTGAGGTACATGAACTAAAATGTAAAGATGGATAGGGAAAGAACATAGCCTTTCTGCCAAAGCAGTTCAATATTCAGCAGTATCCTGTGATATGTAAAAGTTATGAAGAGGGAGCTATGATACCCATTAGTCCAGAGAAAAACCTATTCTAATTGTGATACCATATTGTACTGTATTTCACTCTCTTATTGGTGTATTATTTTATAAATTGTAGTACACTGTGGTGATTGTCGTATTGTGTTCCATACTTCATCTCTAATCTTCCTTGTTGGGTTATGTGGAGTTTAGTATCTAGAGAAACATGAAATAACCAGAAAATAGATAATACAAATGCTTATTCAACTATCCATAATTTGGTGTATTAATCCTAATACAGAAAAATTCAATGTGGCATAGGTGTATTACTGCTTTTTCTGTTGCTGAGCTATTTGTCACCATATTCACCTTAAAAAGTATATAATTAATCACTCCTTAATCACTCCTTAATCTTTAAGGAGTTTACAGTGCACTGTCCATTTCCACAACCTCAAAGTACTGTTTTTCCATTCAATCAAATGAGATTTACTGTAGCACAAACTTTTCTTTTGCAGTAATACCACAGTTAGACAGTATTGCTCAGTACAGGGAGAATAGCAAAGGCTATTGATGTGCCTGTTTGAAAAGGCAAATTAATCCTTGTTTCCATTTCTCCAGCAGGATGTGATGATTCTGATTTAGAAAAGTCACCTGAACCTCAAAATAGTTACATTATTCACCAAACTGTGCAGTTACCAAAAATCAAATGCTAATATCTCAGATATTTTTATAACTTCCAGGATTTTATGGCATAACAGTGACTTCTTTAAAATATGAAGTCCTCTGAGATTTTTGGAAACAGCATGAAAAAAAAAGTATTGTCTATTACACTGTAAAAGAAAAGAAAAAATTGCTAACCAGTTTTTCCGCTAAAGAATCTGCAGTTTCTTGTTGCTGTAAGCAGATACAGAGGTCCACACTCCACAGTCACTTCATTGGTAACAATCTGCAGCAATTCTTTTGAAGTCAGTACAGTTAACCAGCTGTAAAACCAATGTTACTGAAATAAAATCCAGACCTACCATGGCCATACTTTCCACCCTGTACCACACTCAATTCTCATGCTTCTTTCAGATTCTCACTATTGTTAATAGTAAAACAATAGTATCTCAGATACTACAGAGTGGTAACCACTGGTAAATTTACGTTCTTTATAGCAGTGACCACTGTGACTGAAGAGTAGCAATGCAGTCAGCATGCACGACTCGTCTTGCTCAGAGCCACACGAGGCAGGAGTATAGCTAGAGACCTCTTGACAGCTAGCACAATACTCATTCCTCTAGAGCATATTGCATGCATCCTATACATATTCAATTCAGTTAGAAAAAAAGATTTTCCTACCAATCAGGGCAGTGTATGAAAATAAATCCGTCTCTCTGTGCTGCATGGATTGTGATTATAGATGTGCTGAAGCACCAATAATCAATCTCGGTTACTGGAGAACATGTTGTCACTTGCTGCTCTTAGTCATGCAAAGTGTTGTACAAAGAAGCAGAAGTAATATAGCTTGATTTTCATGGAGGTATTATTGTACATGAGGTACTGAGAGGTTATACATTATGACAGGAACACAAGGTGCTCAGTTCTCTTCATTTTGCTGTGTTTTTATAAATGATTATGGAAGTAAAATATAAGCTGTGTGGCTACACTACCAGCTAAAGTACCTTGGGCTTTTCTCCCACTTTCTTCCACTCATCCAAGCAACTTGGAGGTGGCATTATCAGGCATTTTTTCCTCCTCTCAATGAACTGTTTTCTTTCTGTGGGGATTAGTTTAAAATGATCCAATCCATATCCTATAAAATTGACATCTCTTTGTAAGTTGTAAGTGGCAGCTGGCAACAGAACAGTTCAGAGGTGCAGAGATCATCCGTATTAAGCAAAACAACCAAACATTTGCATCCCATTTACCTTGAGGAAACTTCAGCACAGGTTTAATGTTAAGCACGTGCTTAGTGTTTTGTTGAGTTGTAAAACCCTGAAAAGGCTGCTCTCTCAGCAGCAAAAAGAAGCCTAAGACTCAGTGAGTGCTACTGAATTGACTTCCAATGAGTACAAAATAAATTAATTTGAAGGGTGAAAAAAATCTCTTAAGCCTGCACCTAGTACCAAAGATTTTGTTACACCCAGAGCTGTAAATCTGAGGAAGAGTAAATTGGCTAATGACAAGACCCAACCTGTGCAATTATATAGGGTCTCCTCAAAGTCTGATATTTCCTTTTAGAGTCTGTATTTTTTTGGCTACAGGCTGAAATGAAGCATGCTATTAAACTGCCACTTCTGGGTATTAGGTTGTTCATGGCTTCTCTCTATTTTTGTCACCCAAGGTTGCAATGATTTTCTCAGGGATTTCTGTTGTTATTGCCATACTAGTCCATAGTATAGCTAGGTCATAGCATCATTTTGAATGATCTTGAGTTCAGCTCAAGATTGGCAGTAAGAACAAATTAGATCATAGCTCTTCTTATAACCCCATATGCAGAAAAGGAAACTATAATTGCATTTTTGTTTCATCTTTCATGCTGACAGCACTGGTGTCATTAACCCGTCCGTACCCTGAGAACATAAAAGTTTATTTGCAACGTCTTGTAGCAATAATGAATGAATGAATGAATAACAATAATGTTACTCAAAAAAATCTTCTTGGTTTTGGTTTGTTTAAAATACCTTAATATAACGTATGCAGAATGCCAATTTGAGCAACTAGAATTCTGTTTCCATGGGCTCAGTAACAGTGATCATGAACCTTGCCATTGCTCCTTATAAAGTGCTTGTCACAGACTGTATGCTGGCATTTCCCTTACTTTGCTTCACCATTAGCTCCTCAGATCAGTGTCTCTTGCTTGTTTCCTGAAGACAAGTAAAGATAGCCAAGGTCCGTGTCTGGTAAATGTCCTGCCCTATAAAGCCCATACATTTCTGTATTTCTGCTCTTAGACCAGTTTATTGCTGCGCATGTGCTTGCTTATTTCACTTCTGCCCAGGCTGCCTTGAACCATGACTGTTTTCGGGGGAGGTGGGAGCAGGCGGGTGTGGAGTGGAGAGGAGTGAAGCAAAGCCCCAGTTGTCATGGTGCCTTTCCTGCCTCAAACATTTAGGGTTAATAATTTTATATGTAGCATGTTCTGAGGTAGTTTTCTTGCTGCCATTCGCTATGGGATGTGTGAGTGCTTGTTTTTGAAATGGGTACTTGGACTTCATAGTTTAATGTAGTTAATAATACAACCATGGAATGAAAGATACGCTGAAGTATTTCAAAAGAGGAGTTGTGATTGAAATACAGTAGTGAAAAACTGACAGATAGAGTTTATCAAAGTGCTGCAGTTTACCTTCATACAGAAGGAGAGTGGCTGTTTTCATATTCACTAATCCCCAAATAACCATCAAGAAATATTAAAATACACATTTTATTAGTTTCATTTAATTTCTTAATTGCTCAAATTCAGTTTACCAATTTATTGCTGTGTGAAATGCTTAGAGGCGATGCGTACATTAAAGGGATTATTTACATGTAATCCGTCCCTCCCAAAGGATACAAACTGATCATTTATGAATCCTGATTTACACTCTGTAACAATACCAGATGAATGAAATAGTTACTGTAGAATGATGTAGCTCCTGGAAGTGCAATACTGTGTGGAGTATGATTTAGTACTAAAACGGAACGGTCTCGTTTTCACTGATGATTTTAGTAAAGGTGCGTACAATTCACTTGTAGAATTTAGATGAACCAAACTAAAACCGCTTGCTGCAATTGAACCATTTATTTTCTGAGAATATGTGCAATC